>NC_142807.1:48477341-48614177 GCF_049724085.1 Artemia sp. Qi Xiang Cuo | reverse complement strand
AGAGACCAACGATCCGGGGAAGGCCACTGCCATACTAAAAAATCTGCTCTCAGCGGTTTTCAATCGTTTGCTGAAGTGTACAAGAAAATAGCATCCCACTTATTGTTTCCTAGTTATACCAAATAAAGTGATTCCCGTCTCATAAACCCAAATGGCACCAACTACTACGTCAATGTCAAGAAGGTGGAATGTGAGGGCCGAAGGAAGGTGATTTTTTCCAAAGAAAAGGTGCCTCTCAATCAATCAATCAATCATTTATTACCCACTACTACAAGACAATAAGTAGTACAAGTGGAGTATAAACATAATAATAAAAAAGAAAACAAAAAAGAACATCAAGAAACACTAGCAATTAAATTAAACTAAGAAAAGAACTGTAAAAGACCGTGGTCAGGGCCAAATTTACAAAATGCATCTGCAGAAAGCTTTTTGTGTAGGTCACCGAGCTTTTGAGTTACATCCGTAACATAGAAATTTTAACTAGATACCGATTTCTAGTCCATGGCGGCAGAGAAAGAAAAAATTGGCAGAATTTGAAAAATATAACTCTAATCCTATTTAAATACTTTAGCTTTAGAACAGAATGAACACCCGAAAAATAAAGTACAGAATGATCACAAAAAGTTGAGAATAAGCGCCCAAGAACTCTTCTGTTATATTTTCCACGGTTTGCTACAATTTTTGAATAACTGAACTGAATTTTTCTTACTGAATAAGCAACAATCTGTTTATGAAAGAGAGCTAGAGAATTAAAAACAGTAGTACCAAGCCACTGAAAGGATGAGACGGAAAACTCACTACATACCAGAGGAGTAGATGAAGACAGATTATAAGATAAGAATTCACACTTGCCAAGATTCAGGGATAGATCAATATTTAGGAAAGACTGAGAAACTAAAGAAACAATCGCAGAAAGAGCAGATTCAGTATGACTAATCAACAGAATGTCATCAACATAGGCAATATAAGAAATATCAGTAGAACTAGAAAAATAAGTGCCTGAGATCTTTTCCAGAACGGTAGAAATACAAATTTTGAAAAGGGTTGGTGATAATACAGCTCCCTACCTAACACCACGAAGCACTTTAATAGTTGTTTCTGGAGAAGATTTCAGGCGGAGGTAAGAATTAGAATACCAAAACCGTAAAAGGTAAATAACCGAAAAATTAACACCAGAAGAAGCCAAATAAAAAAAAAGCTGGTTATGAACAACAGAATCAAAAGCCTTTGAAAGATCAAGTGTACAGAGATATACGCCTTTACCCTTAGAAGAATTAGAAATTAGAATAGAAGAAAGGACACGATGAGCATGTTGGCACCCCACATCAGGTCTGAAACCAAGTTGATTTTTACTAAAGAAAGAAATATTTCGAGTTAAATTAGGTAAAAGAATATACTCGAAGACCTTGCTAATATTGCAAGAAACAGAAACTGGACGGTAAGAAGAGCAATCTGTTGGCGGTTTTCCTCTTTTTAAAATTGAAGTCACGCTGCCGCACAAAAAGCTTTCCGGGACGACAGAAGATGCCAAGCACATTTGAAACAAAGGCGCAAGATGTGACACAAGTTCAGCACATTGGAGAGTTAGATGCATTTTAGAGATACCATCAGCATCAATAGATTTCGACTTAAGATGATTCAAAGCATTCAAAACTTCACAACGCGATATAGGCAAAACAAAGCTCTGACTTAGAAATCTAGGGACAATTTTAACAAACGCTTCGCCAAACTTTCTATGAACAGAATAATTCAAAACGGAGAAAATCTTCGAATAATATGCATGCCAAGAACTTGGTGGAATAGCATTACTGCTTACATCAGAATCGTTTGTTTTACTTGAATTAATTACTTTCCTCCATTCTTTAGGCGAAGATGGAGAATCAAGCCCACGGTATCGGACACTTTTTAGATACTTCTTAAATTCTAATTTAATTTTCTGTTTAATAAAAAAAATATTACCAAACCTAGGCCGACCACAATCTGTTCAAACTTTTAGCCAAAATTTAGCTTTATTTTTACAGGCCTTAAGGTTTGGAAACCTTAAATATTAAGGTTTGTGACCAAAGAGGCTTTTGAGTATTATTCCGGATTCGCTTTACTAGGACAGAAATTTTTTCAGCTTCTTTCATAGCAGAGAGGATAGAATGATAATATCGGTCAATTTCATATTTAGCATAAATAAAATTCTGACTACACTGCAAAAGCTGACAAGGAACATAAATCGTACTTAGAAGTGAAGCCAATGTTATAAGATAAACAGAAAAATTTGCATCATTCCAGTCAGGCTTATAAAACCATTTAGAACGTACACCACGACTCTTAGACGTACTCCCAGAAAAAACAACAGACTCTGATAAACAAAAAGACAGCGGAAGGTGATCAAGATCATTCTCGTCAAAATGAACCGTAACTGGCGAGCAGACAAGAACTGCAGAACAAATAACGTGATCAATGTCTGATTTACTACCTGAATGGTGAATATATGTATAATCATGGGAATTCCGAACAATTTTATAAGCCGGGAGAGAATCAAAAAGCTGACCATTCCTTACATTATCAGAAACCAGATCGGTATTAAAATCACCAGCAGTAACAAAATGCAACCCGTAATCCGATATCCTTTGAATTAAAGTTTTAAGTCCATTACAAGCACAAGAGATATTCTGAAGTGAACGAATGGAACGATCATTATATGGCAGATACACATTAATTAATACAATATTACCAAGACGCATAGCAAGAAAAGTGTCATCTGATTGGAAAATCACAGGACTCGCACCAGAAATATTTTTCTTAAAAGCACATGCTAAACCGCCAGAAGGGCAGCCACGCGTAATTTTAGCTGGACGCACAAAAACAACGTGATCACTGCTTCGTCTCAGAAAATTTTCGCTAAAGGCGGTCAGTAAATGTTCTTGGAGACAAACAAAGTCGTAATTAACATACAGATCATCAATAAAAAAGTCCTTGCCTCTCGTTCTATTAATATTAAATGAGAATATACTTATGTCCAGATTCATTTCTGAGAATAGACCTTATCAGTGATCTTCTTAATCGCAGGGCATTGTAGGCTGTTAGAAGGGTGAGATCCTCCACAATTGGGACATTTCGGAGATTCCGTACAACGATCACTGTTCGTAGATAAATGCGGTCCAGAACAACGAGCGCACTTGGGAGTGCTACTAGTACATGCACTTTCCAAGTGCCCAGGGGAACGACACTTGAAGCAACACTTTGGCAATCGCTTGAAGTCATAAACACGGAAGTTTTCACACCCAATCTTCACACCGTTTTGCAGAAATGACCCTTTAGTAATCGCGTTTGCAAATTCAAGCTTAACCGATTTGCTTGTTCCGAATCGACTAGACCCGATTATACCAAACTGGTTCCGCAGCATTTCAAGGTCAAAATCAGACGGGACTTCTCGAATAACACCAGTGTGTTTTTTAGATAAAATTTTCACACTAGAACCAGGTAGAGCTTCCTTTGCTGATTTGCAAAAAATCTTCAGCTGCAGATTTCTCAATATTCACCGTCCACCGCTTTTTAGTCGCTCGCACTCTGGACACCAGCTGATGACCAGAAATTGAGTCTATTACTGATTTTCACTTTAGCGAGTCACCGAGCACAGGCGGGGGATCGAAGGTTAAATTTGTAGCATGTGTATCACACGCAGCAGGTTCGTTAATCACTGGTATTTGAGAAAAGTTGAGATTGTGCGAATCAATCTTGGCAGAAACTAGCGAAATCGCTTGCTCAAGGCTCGTAAGCTTGGCTGTGACGTGTGTAAACGCTGTAGCAGAGATAACAGGGACTTCTGTTGGCCTTTTGATGACAAAACAAGGGAGCTGTTTTCCATCGGCATCACATTTCTTCATAAGGTCTATAATATCTTGCAGGTGACTGAGAATTGCATTAGTGCCCCTTCTGACAGGGGGATCATTTTCATTCACAAAACTCCATAGCTTTGCTTTCTCTGACTTAACAGTTTCCAAATCTTTAAAAAAGTCCACTCCTTTCCGTAAAATAACGGCTTCATCAAAACCACTTAAATTTTCAAAAACAAAGTTCAACAGCGGTGAATACAAAAGCTCGGAAACGCTCATCTCGTTATAAATTCACTTCAAAAATAATTTAAACCAACACACGGGAAGTACACGTGATGGTCAGGCGACGAGCGCTGAATAATCGTAAATTAAGTTCATTAAACATAAACTTCCCACACAGGTTTGTTTATAATCCAGGAGAAAGCTATTTTTTTCGTCTGCATTGATGTAATCCTTTGCAATAGGTTTGAATCCAAAACAGGTCTTTTCACCATGAACTCTGAATGAACACTGTGTGTTGCAGTTGAGTTTAAATTAGAATGTAGGAAATTTTTGATCATGCTCTGTGATGAGATGAGAAAGCGTTTTTTCAACTCCAGGTATTCATCGGTAAGAAACTTCGATAGGTTTTATCCACGCATTGCTATGGGAGTAGAGTAAAATTCGCCAAACCTGGTACCGCTTCTGGCTCAGTTTCCGAATTTACTGAGTGACAATGACCTTGAACATATCGTTGAAGAGTGGAAGAGATCACCATTTTGCTTTGAGCTTGCTACTTCGCTCGACTCGGATCCAGCCGTGTTTTGGACTCGGGTTTACAGGCAAAAAGATATTAATGGGTCAAAGCGTTTTCATCTGCTCGGGCGTTTCACTTTAAGCCTACTTGTTCTCCCCCACGTTTCCGCTGCTACTGTGTAACTTTCTCAGGTGTCAATCTGTACAAAACCAGCATTAGAAGTCGTCTCGGTTTCACCTCAGTGCAAAACGGATCGTCTCAAAGAATTGGAAACCACCCTTGAAAACGGTTCCGCATCCAAAGTGGAAAAACCGTGGAAGGGGATATGAAAAAGCTGGGCTACAAGAAGAAAAAGCAGAAAAAAATGACCAGCTAGCACGCAAGTTCCTCTTGTTATGTTTTCAATGTTGCAGTTTTATTACCTTTGTACGGTTTAACTTGATTGATTGTGCAATATAATCGAAATACTTCTGATAAATTAGTTTAATTCTGATTAGTAGAATCGACCAAGAACTCATGCAGAATGACCAGTGAATTATGTGGTCAACGCGTCACTCGCCGGTTGATCGCCTAGTCCATGGACCTATGGGAAACTGTAATGTTAGTCACTTTCATGGCGGGATTGCTGATATGTTTTGATTGTAACTTTAGGTGCTCTTTACTCTTCCTAAAAGTGGACGTTATTGGCCTTCTTACTTTATCCATTATTCGCCTTAATGCCAAAAATTTTGAAAGAAAGGCTTAAGCCCAACAATCAGATTAGAAAATGCTTTCAGAAAATTTTACTGAAACCTTCTTCTAAAATACTTTTAGCGGGTTGGGTCTGCTATTTTGTTAAGCTGAATGTCTATAGAAGCATTCTTCATATTTCAAGCTATGAAGTTGCTACTACCTTGGGTTTATTTTTCCTGCCCTTGCCCTAGAACTTTTTCTCAGTTTTCAGCGAAATCAATTAAACATAACTACAGGCGAGCGTCACAAAGCGACGCGAGCGGCGAATTTTTAACCTACTGTTCAAATGGTACACATTAATCTCTTGTGGTACAACTTTGGTCAGAAAACTGGAACGATTTATATCAAAGTGTTGACAACGCTGGTCACGTCTATTTTAAGAAAGGAAAAACAGAATTGTCCTATAAAACTAGCCTCAAGGGTGAAGAAAAGTGAGTATCCTTTGCAAGATCAAATTCTGGGCCCAAGGGTGGCCAAGCCAAAAAAGAAAAAGGACATCTTAAACAAAATTGTACATTTTATGAATGAAAATCGCCGTGTGTTTTGGCAATCTGTGCCATCATCATTAGCTTCTGTCAATTTACTGAAGCACGGCTCAGTTTCTTGGCTGCCTGCAGCCTTACAGCTATTTTCTTTACGTGTTTTTACCTTTTTGAAGTATTTGAATAAAATTGTTTGATATACTTGAAAAAAAAATATTTGATATGTTTGAAAAAAGTATTTAGATAGATAGATAGATAGATAGATGCATTTATTTTCCATATATCAGTAAAATAATTACATAACAATCTACAAATCCCCACAAAGGCTCCATGGCCCGTAGGAGGGGGATTATGAAAAGATGAAATAAACATGAAACATTTAAACGCTTAACATTTAAAAAATATAAACATAACATTAACATTTAAACGTATAAACATGAGCATTTGAACTATTAGCATGTAAAGCATTTGCTTCATAAAATGGAGAGAAAAAAACAACAACAAAAACAAGGAGATTTCACTTAATAAGCTTTATCAAACTACAATGAATCACAACATCTATAAAAAAAAAAAAACAGAAAAAAAAACAATTAAATGAAAAAACTATTGGCAGCAGGCAAAAGTAAATAAAATTAATCACACGAAAACAAATATTTTTTTACTAGTCTTTTGAAGGCGCCAAACGAGTGGCATTCTCGAGCCGAATCGGGAAGTATGTTCCATGTCAAATGACACGCAACAAGAGGATTAAAATCGGATCTTATTGTTGGTGTATGGGGAATTTGTATATTTAAAGAACTACGGAGTTGATAATTTGACCTATCAGAAACAAAAGAAGACGTAAACCTAAGGGACCTAGGAATATCACCATGGAGCTGAAGAAAAGCAAAAGACGCACAGGAAAGAATATAAAGTTTTTTAATATCAAGTATTCATCGGTCATTCAGAGCGATAACATCTATTAGTTTAAAACAGTTAATACACAATTCAGTGCGCAAGGACGGGAAGAAGTTAGCCACGCCCCCCAGTATAGCAGCGTCTCCGGATAACGATTCATTTCTTATACAACTAAAGAAGAGAGCGCTACAAAGCTGTGTCCCGGGCTAAAGCGGGACGCAACGAATAAACTCTACTGCCGGAGAATATTGCAGGCAGAGAATAAGGTGGGCAATCTTAATTATCTTGAATACGCAAGCAGAAATGGAGGGGAATCAGATTCAGCCACCTCAACTTCCGGATGCGTCAGATCCCGACGCTATTTCTCAGTTTATGCGTGAAATAAATTTCAAACTGGACAACATACCACTACTGAAATATTCCAACTAATGTTCTTCAACGTGCGGCATCTGAACTGAGATTTGAAGAATCATGAAAATGTAAGTTTTTAATAGTAAACCCCAACAAAACACTTCTTAAATATTCGAACTCTGCATTTCAACGAATAAAAACCAAAAAAATCTTTGAAAATTCATGAGACTGTAACTGTGAGATAGTAAACCACGACAAAACACTATCGAAATGTTCCAATTTTTGCATTTCACAAAAGAAATTCAAAATGAACTTTGAAAAATCAAGAGAATGTAACTGTGACAAGATAAACCACAATAAAACACTACTGAAATATTCCAATTCTTGCATTTCAACGAAAGAAATCCAAAATTAACTTTGAAAAATCAAGAGAATGTAACTGCGACATGGTAAAGCACAACACGACACTACTGGAATATTCCAACTCTTGCATTTCAACGAAAAAAATTCAAAATGAACTTTGAAAAATAATGAGAATGTAACTGTGACAAGGTAAACAACGACAAAACACTACGGAAATAATCCAACTCTTGCATTTCAATGAAATAAATCAAAAAATCAAATTTTTAAAAATAAAGAGAATGTAACTGGGACAAGGTGAACCAAAACAAAATACTACTGAAATATTCCATATCTTGCATTTCAAGGAAGGAAATCCAAAGTTAACTTTGAAAAATCAAGAGAATGTAACTGTGACAAGGCAAACTATGAAAAAACACTACTGAAATATTTCAACTCTGCATTACATGAAAGAAATTCAAAATGAACTTTGAAAAATCGTGAGAATGTAACTGTGACATGGTAAACCACGACAAAACACTACTGAAATATTCCAACTCTTGCATTTCACGAAAGAAATTCAAAATGAACATTGAAAAACACAGAGGATTTAACTGTGATAAGGTAAAGCACAACAAAACACTACTGAAATATTCCAACTCTTGCATTTCAACGAAAGAAATCCAAAATGAACTTTGAAAAAAAATCAAGAGAATGTGACCGTGACAAGGTCATGCACAACAAAACACTACTGAAATATTCCAACTCTTGCATTTCAAAGAAGAAAAAAATTCAAAATGAAATTTCAAAAATTAAGAGAATGTTACTGTGACAAGGTAATCCACGATAAAACACTACTGAAATATTCTAGCTCTTGCATTTCAACGAAATAAATCAAAAATTGAACTTTTGAAAAATCAAGAGAATGTAATTGCGACAAGGTAAACCACGATAAAACACTACTGAAATATTCCATCTCTTGCATTTCAACGAAGTAAATCCAAAATGAAATTTGAAAAATCAAGAGAATGTAACTGTGACTAGGCAAACCATGAAAAAACACTACTGAAATATTCCAACTCTTGCATTTCATTAAAGAAATTCAAAATGAACTTTGAAAAATCATGAGAATGTAACTGTGATAATGTAAAGCATAACAAAACAGTACTGAAATATTCCAACTCTTGTACTTGACGAAACGAAATCCAAAATGAACTTTGAAAGCTCAAGAGAATGTAAAAGTGACAAGGTACAGTACAACAAGCCACTACTTAAATATTTAAGATATCGATTTTCAGCGAAAGATATCCAAAATGAAGTTTGAACAATTAATAGAAAGTAAAAACCCAAAATAAACTTTGAAATATTAATAGAATGTTACTATGATATGGTAAATCATGACAAAACACTACTAAAACATTCTAACTCTTTCATTTCAACGAAAGAAATCCAAAATGGACTTTTGAAAAATCAAGAAAATGTAACTCTGACAAGGTAAACCATAACAAAACACTACTGAAATATTCCATCTCTTGAATTTCAAGGAAGGAAATCCAAAATGAACTTTGAAAAATCAAGAGAATGTGAATGTGATAAGTTAAACCACGACAAAACACTACTGAAATATTACAACTCTTGCATTTCAAGCAAAGAAATCCAAAATGAACTTTGAAAAATCAAGAGAATGTAACTTTGACAAGGTAAACCACGACAAAACACTATTGAAACATTCCAACTCTTGCATTTCAACGATAGAAATCCAAAATTAAGTTTAAATTATCAAGAGAATGTAACCGTGAGAAGGTAAACCACAAGAAAACAATACTAAAATAATCCAACTATTGCCTTTCATCGAAAGAAATTCAGAATGAACTTTGCAAAATAAAGAGAGTTTAACAGTGACTTGGTAAACCATAATAAAACACAACTGAAATATTCCAACTTTTGCATTTCAATAAAAGAAATCCAAAAATGAACTTCGAAAAATCCAGAGAATGTAACTGTGACAAGGTAAACCACGATAAAACCCTATTGAAATATTCCAACTTTTGCTTTTTATGAAAGAAATTCAAAATGAGCTTTGAAAAATCAAAAGAATGTAATTGTGCCATGTTAAACCACGAGACAACACGACTGAAATATTCGAGCTCTTGCATTTCAACGAAAGATATCCAAAATGAACTTTAAAAAATCAAGAGAATTTAAATCTGACAAGGTAAACAAGGGGAAAACACTACTTAAATATTCCAACTCTTGTATTTCAACGAAAAGAAATTCAAAAGTGAAATTTGAAAAATCATGAGAATGTAACTGTGACAAGGTAAACCATGACAAAAACACTACTAAAATATTCCAACTCTTGAATTTCAAGGAAAGAAATCCAAAATGAACTTTGAAAAATCAAGATAATGTAACTCTGACAAGGTAAACCATAACAAAACGGTACTGAAATATTCCAACTCTTGCATTTCAACGAAAGAAATCCAAAAGTGAACTTTGAAAAATCAAGAGAATGTAAAAGTGACAAGGTAAACCATGACAAAACACTACTGAAATATTCCAACTCTTGCATTTCAAGGAAAGGAATCCAAAATGAACTTTGAAAAATCAAGAGAATGTAACTTTGACAAGGTAAACCACGATAAAACACTATTGAAACATTCCAACTCTTGCATTTCACGAAAGAAATTCAAAATGAACTTTGAAAAATCAAGAGAATGTAACTGTGAGATGGTAAACCACGGCAAAACAATACTGAAATATTTCAACTCTTGCATTTCACGAAAGCAATCCAAAAGGAACTTTGGAAAATACAGATAATGTATCTGTGACAAGGTAAACCATAGCGAATAACTATTGATATATTCAAACTTTTGCATTTCAACGAAAGAAATCCAAAGGTCAACTACGAAAAATCCCGAGAATGTAACTGTGACAAGGTAAACCACGATAAAACACTAGTGAAATATTCCAACTCTTGCATTTTACTAAAGAAATTCAAAATGAACTTTGAAAAATCAAAAGAATGTAACTGTGACAAGGTAAACCACGACAAAACCCTATTGAAAAATTCCAACTCTTCCATTTCAAGGAAAAAAATCCAAAATGAACTTTAAAAAATCAAGAAAATGTAACTGTGACGTGGTAGATCAAAACGAAACACTACTGAAATATTCCAACTCATGCATTTCACGAAAAAAATTCAAAATGAACTTTGAAAAATCAATGGAATGTAAAAATCCAAAATGAACTTTGAAAAATCAAGAGAATTTAACTGTGACAAGGTAAACCATGAAAAAAAAACATCTGAACTACTCGAACTCGATCCATTCAAGGAAAAACTTAAACCCTTTACTTTGAGAATACAGGAACACTGAAAATCTAGGAGGGAGGTCGTATCAAAACACTAAAGAAGCAGTCCAACTCTGTCGTATCAACGAAAGACATCCAAAAATTAACTTTGAAAGATCCAGAGAATGTTAATGTTACAAGGGAAACCCCGAGAAGACACTACTGGAATATTCCAACTCTTGCATTTCAAGGAAAGAAATCCAAAATGAACCTTGAAAAATCACGAGAAAGTAACTGTGAGAAGGTAAACCACGACAAAACACTACTGAAATATTCCAACTCTTGCATTTCAATGAAAAAAATCCAAAATGAACTTTGAAAAATCAAGTCAATGTAATTGTAACAAGGTAAACCACGATAAAACACTAATTATATATTCCAACTCTTACACCTCATGAAAGAAATACGAAATTAACTTTTAAATATCAAGAGAATGTAACTGTGCCATGGTAAACCACGACAAAACACTACTGAATTATTCCAACTCTTGCTTTTCACGAAAGAAATTCAAAATGAACTTTGAAAAATCAAGAGAATGTAACAGTGACATGGTAAACCACGACAAAACACTACTGAAATATACCAACTCTTGTATTTCACGAAAGAAATCCAAAATGAACTTTGAAAAAATCAAGAAAATGTAACTGGGACAAGGTAAAGCACAACAAAACAGAAATGAAATATTCTAACTCGTTTACTTGACCGAAAGAAATCCAAAATTAACTTTGCAAAATCAAGAGAATGTAACAGTGACAAGGTAAAGTACAACAAGAAACTACCGCTATATTCCAACCCTTGTATTTCAAAGAAAAAAAATTCAAAATAAATATCGAAAAATTTAGAGAATGTAACTGTGATAAGGTAGACCACGACAAAATACTACTGAAATATTCCAACTCTTGCATTTCACGAAAGAAATCGAAAATGAACTTTGAAAAATAATGATAATGTAAGTTTGACATGGTAAACCATAAAAAAACACTACTGAAATAATCCAATTTTTGTATTTCAATGAAAAAAATTCAAAATTGAAATTTGAAAAATCCAGATAATGTAACTGTGACAAGGTAAACCAAGATAAAACACTACTTAAATATTCCAGTTCTTTTATTATATGAAATAAATTCAAAATAAAATTTTAAAAAACAAAATAATGTAACTGTGAGATGATATACAACGATAAAACACTATTAATAAATTCCACATCTGCATTTTAAGAATGAAACTCAAAATAAAGTTCAAATAATCACGAGAATGTAATTTCTACATGGTAAACCACAACAAAACACGACTGAAATATTCCAACTCATGCATTTTACAAAAAAAATTCAAAATGAAAATTGAAAAATAAATAGAATGTAAAAATCCAAAATCAACTTTGTAAAATCAAGGGAATGCCACTGTGACAAGGTAAACTATGACAAAACACTACTGAAATATTCCAACTCTTGCATTTCAAGGGAAAAATTCCAAAATGAACTTTGAGAATACAAGAGCACGTAACTGTGACAATGTAAACCATAACCCAAAACTAATGAAATATTCCAACTCTTGCGTTTTGGAGAATTAAATCCAAAAACGAACTTTTGAAAAATCAAGAAAATGTAACTGTGACAAGGTAAATCAAGACAAAACACCGCAGAAATATTCCAACCCTTTCATTTCAAGGAAAGACATCTAAAATGAACTTTGAAAAATCAAGAGAATGTAACTGTGAGATGGTAAACCAAGTCAAAACACCACTGAAATTTTCCAACTCTTGCCTTTCAATAACAAAAATACAAAATGAACTTTGAAAAATCAAGAGAATGTAACTTTTACAATGTAAACCACTACAAAACACGACTGATATATTCCAACTCTATCATTTAATGACAAAAATTCTAAATGAACTTTGAAAAATCAAGAGATTGCAACTGTGACATGGTAAAGCAAGACGAAAAATTATTGAATTAGTCCAACTCTTGCATTTCACGATATATATTCAATATGATCTTTGAAAAATCATGAGCATGTAAATGTGACAAGGTACAGCACAACGAGACACTACTGAAATATTCCAACTCTTGCATTTCAATGGAATAAATACTAAATAAACTTTTAAAAAAAAATCAAGAGAATTTAACTTTGACAAGGTAAAGAACAACAAGACACTAATGAAATATTCCAACTCTCGCATTTCAACGAAGAAAATTCAAAATGAACTTTTAAAAATTAAGAGAATGTAACTGTGAAATGATAAACCAAGAAAAAACACTACTTAAATAATGCAACTTTTGCACTTCAATGAAAGAAATTAAAAATAAAACTTGAAAAATCGAGAGAATGTAAAAATACAAACTGAACTTTGAACAATCAAGTGAATGTCACTGTGACAAGGTAAACCACGACTATACACTACTGAAATATTCCAAATCTTGCATTTCAAGGAAAGAAATCCAAAATGAACTTTGAAAAATCAAGAGAATGTAACTGTGACAAGATAAAGCACAACAAAACACTATTGAAATATTCCAAATATTGTATTTCAATGAAAGAAACTCAAAATGAACTTTGAAAAATCAATAGATTGTAGCTGTGACAATGAAAACCGCGACAAAAAATTACTGAAATATTCCAACTATTGCATTTAAAGGAAACTAATACAAAATAAACTCTGAAAAATCAAAAGAATGTAACTGTGAACCACGACAAAACACTACTGAAATATTCCAACTCTTGCATTTCACGAAAAAAATTCAAAATTAAATTTGAAAAATCCAAAGCATGTAACAGTGATATGATAAACTACGACAAAACACAACTCAAATATTTAAACTCTTACATTTCACGACAGAAATTCAAAATGAACTTTGAAAAATCAAGAGAATGTAACTGTGACAGGGTAAATCACGACAAAGCAATATTGAAATATTCCAACAGTTGCATTTTAACGAATGAAATCCAAAATGAACTTTGAAAATTCAAGAGAATGTAACTGTGACCAGGTAAAGCACAACAAGACACTATTGAAATATTCCAACTCTTTCATTTGAATGAAAGAAATTCAAAATGAACTTCGAAAAATCAAGAGAATTTAAAAACCCAAAATGAACTTTTAAAAATCAAGAGAATGTAACTGTGATAAGGTAAACCATGACAAAAACACTACTAAAATATTCCAACTCTTGCATTTAAAGGAAAGAAATCCAAACAGGACTTTGAAAAATAAAAAAGATGCAACTCTGAGGAGGTAAACCATAACAAAATACTGCTGAAAAATTCCAACTCTTTCATTTCAAAGAAAGAAATACACAATTTAACTTTGAAATTTCAAGAGAATGTATGTGTGACAAGGTCAACCACAACAAACTAATACTGAAATATTCCAACACTTCCAATTCTACTAAATGAATCCACAATGAGCTTTTAAAAATCAAAAGAATGTCGTTTTGACAAGGTAAGGCACTAAAAATAACCACTGAAATATTCAGACTCTTGCACTCCAACGAACGGAATCCAAAATTAGGTAGGAAGAAGCAAGAGACTGTAACTTGGACAAGTTATACAACGATAAAACACTACTGAAGTATTCCAACTCCTGCATTTCACGAAAGAAATACAAAATGAACTTTGAAAAATCAAGCGCATGTAACTGTGAGAGGGTAAACCACAGCAAAACACCACCGAAATTTTCCAACTCTTTCATTTCAACGAAATAAATCCATAATAAACTTTGAAAAATAAAGAGAATGCAACCATGAAATGGTAAGCCACGACAATACACTACTTAAATAATCCAAATCTTGCATTTCACGTAATAAAATCAAAATTGAACTTTGAAAAATCAAGGGAATTTAACTGTTACAAGGTAAAGCAAAACAAAACACTACTGAAATATTACAACTCTTGCATTTCAATGAAAGAAATACAAAATTAAATTTGAAAAATCAAGATAATGTAAGTGTGACAAGGTAAACTACAACAAGACAATACCGAAATACTTCAACCCTTTTATTTAAACGAAAAAAATTCAAAGTAATCATTGAAAAATCTACAAAATTTAAAAATACGACATGAACTTCGAAAAATAATGAGAATCTAACTGTGACAAAATAAACAAGGTTAAAACACTACTAAAACATTCCAATTCTTTCATTTCAAGGAAAGAAATCAAAAATGAACTTCGAAAAATCATAAAAATGTAACTCTGAGAAGGTAAACCATAACAAAACACTACTGAAATATTCCAACTCTTGCATTTCAACGAAAGAAATCCAAAAGTGAACTTTGAAAAATCAGGAGAATGTAACTGTGACAAGTTAACCATGACAAAACACTACTGAAATATTCCAACTCTTCCATTTCAAGGAAAGGAATCCAAAATGAACTTTGAAAAATCAAGTGAATGTAACTATGACAGGGGAAACCACGACAAAACACTACTGAAATATTCCAACTCTTGCTTTTCAAGGAAAGAAATCCAAAATAAACTTTGAAAAATCAAGAGATTGTAACTGTGACGAGGTAAACCACGATAAAACACTATTGAAGCATTCCAACTCTTGCATTTCAATAAAGAAATTCAAAATGAACTTTGAAAAATCAAGAGAATGTAACTTTGACATTTTAAACAAAGGCAAAACATTACTGAAATATTCCAACTCCCGAATTTCACGAAAGTAGTCCAAAATTAATTTTGAAAAATCAAGAGTATGTAAAAATCCGAAATAAAATTTGAAAAAATCAAAAGGATGCAACTGTGACAAGGTAAACCAAGACAAAACACTACTGAAATATTCCAACTCTTGCATTTCAACGAAAGAAATCCAAAATGAACTTCGAAAAATCAAGAGAATGTAACTGTGACAAGGTAAACCACGATAAAACACTACTGAAATACTCAAACTCTTGCATTTCACTAAAGAAATCCAAAAATGAAATTGGAAATATCAAAAGGCTGTCACTATGCCAAGGTAAAGCACAACACAACACTACTGATATATTCAAACTCTTGCATTTCAACGAAAGAAATACAAAAGTGAACTTCGAAAAATCAAGAGAATGTAACTGTGACAAGGTGAACCACGATAAAACACTATTGAAATATTCCAACTCTTGCATTTCACGAAAGAAATTCAAAATGAAATTTTAAAAATCAAGAGAATGTAACTGTGACTAGGTAAACCACGATAAAACACGACTGAAATATTCCAACTCTTGCATTTCACGAAAGAAATTCAAGATAAACTTTTGAAAAATCAAGAAAATGTAACTGTGAGATTGGTAAACCACGACAAAACACTACTGAAATATTCCAACTCTTGCGTTTCACAAAAGAAATTCAAAATGAACTTTGAAAAATCAATAGAATTTAAAAATCCAAAATTAACTTTGAAAAATCAAGAGAATTTAACTGTGACAATTTAAACCATGACAAAACACGACTGAAATATTCTAACTCTTGCTTTTCAATGAAAAAAAATCTAAAATGAACTTTGAAAAAACAAGAGACTGTAACTGTAACAAGACAAAACGTAATAAAACACTACTGAAATATTCAAACTCTCGCATTTCAACGAAAGAAATCCAGAAATGAACTTTTGAAACATCAAGAACATGTAACTGTGAAAAGGAAAACCACAATAAAACATATCTGAAATATTAAAACTTTTTAATTTCATGATATATATCCAAATTGAACTTTCAAAAATTAAGAGAATTTAACTTTGACATGGTAAACCATGACAAAATACTACTTAAATATTCGAAATATTGCATTTCAAGGGCACAAATTATAACTGAACTTTGAAAAAAAAAATCAAGATAATGTAACTGTGACAAGGTAAAGCACAACAAGACACTACTGAAATATTCCAACTCTTGTATTTCAAAAAAGAAAATACAAAATGAACTTTCAAAAATTAAGAGAATATTACTGTGACAAGGTAAACCAAGACAAAAAACTACTGAAATAATCCAAATCATTAATTTCAACGAAATAAATCAAAAATTAACTTTGAAAAAAAAAATCAATAGAATGTAACAATCCGAAATTAAATTTGAAACATCAAGAGACTGTAACTGTGACATGGTAAACCACAACAAAACACTACTGAAATATTCCAACTCTTGCATTTCAAGGAAAGAAATCCGAACTGAACTTTGAAAAATCAAAAGAATTTAACTCTGACAAGGAAAAGCACAACAAAACACTACTGAAATATTCCAACTCTTGCATTTCAATGTTAGAAATCCAAAATTAGCTTTTAAAAATCAATATAATGTAACTATGACAAGGTATACCACGACAAAACACTACTTAATTTAATTATTGTTCATCTTATTCGAAATAAATGTAAAAAAAAAGTTTAAAAAATATATCATTTTAAAAAAAAATAAAAAAAAAATGGAGAGGGGGGGGCCAAAAAGTTGGAGGGAGGGGGCACCCTTCGAGTTTGGGTATAGGGGACCTATGGAGGGTTGATGTCTCTGCTGGTTAGGGTCATTGGTGCTTATGATCCTTGATGGTTCGTACTCACATACACCTTACTACTTGATTTGCAAGGATTTCTATGGTTTGTTGTGAATTTCTTTATTAAAATTATTTTCTTGCCATCTACATCTCTCTTAGTATCAACTCTTTAGTATACTATAACGTTTGACCCTATTTTAAACTGACAACACTGTTCAAACACAACTTGTGTATTATACAGAACACATCGAAGAAGTAAAGCTAGGTCAACTCACAATGTCTTTCTATCATCATTAACCATTTTCATAGATTGATGTTGTCTCAAATTTATAACAAAATGCCTGAGTTAACAACCCCGAAGGGTTACCTTAACTGATAATTAGTTTAACCCTTTTTTTTTCCTTTTTTTCCACCTTCATACAATCCAATTCGCAAATCCCTTACCCCTTTTTGCAAATGTCAATCAAACAATTCTGATTGTAGCATCCAATTTTTTAATAACAAACTACTCTCGAGTTACACTCCAATCCGCAAATCCCTTACCCCTTTTTGATAATGCCAACCAAACAATTCTCATTGTAGAATCCAATTTTAACTTGTGTGGGGAATCCCCGTTCATACTGCTATCTCTTTTGCAATGTCTAGGAACAGGTGGGGAATCCCCGCTCGTTTGGAATGGTACCAACGGGGCATAAGCAAATAGCACGTAGTTTCATAACGTGTTTAATCACGTGTAGAGGGCCCATAAAATAACAATGGAAGGAACATAGCGCTATAGAATAGCATGGAAGGGAACATAAACCCTTAGAATAGCATGGGAAGGAACATAAGCCCTTAAAATAGCATGGGAGGGAATATAATCCCTTAGAATACCATGGGAGGGAACATAAAATAGCATGGAAGGGTACATAAACCCTTATAATAACATGGGAGGGAACATAAGCCCTTAAAATAGCATGGGAGGGAACATAAGCCCTTAAAATGGCATGGGAGGGAATATAAACCCTTATAATAGCATGGGAGGGAACATAAGCCCTAAAAATAGCTTGGGAGGGAAAATAAGCCCTTTAAATGGCATGGGAGGGAATATAACCCCTTGGAATAGCATGGGATGGAACATAAGCTCCTAGAATAACATGGGGGGGGACATAAGCCCTTAAAATAGCATGGGAGGGAACATAAGCCCTTAGAATAGCAAAGGAAGAAACATAATCCCTTATAATAGCATAGGAAGGAAAATAAACCCTTATAATAGCAATGTAGGGAACATATATCCTTAGAATAGTCTGGGAGGGAATATAAGACAATATAAAAACATAGGAAGGACCATAAACCAATAAAATAGCAGGGGGGGGAATAAAAGTACTTAGAAAAGCAAAGGAAGGACTATAGGCCAAGCAAATAGCACAGGAAGAACATAAGCCAAGCAAATAGCATGGGAAGGAACGTAAGCCAAGCAAATAACAGGGGAAGGAAAATAAACCCTTAGAATAGCATGAGAGGGAACACAAACCCTTAAAATAGCATTGGAGGGAACATAAGCCCTTAGAATAGCATGGGAGGGAACATAAACCCTTAGAATAGCATGGGAGGGAACATAATCCCTTAGAATAGCATAGGAGGGAACTTAAACCCTTAGAATGTCATGGGAGGGAATATAAGACCTTAGAAGAGCATGGGAGGTAGCATAAGCTCTTAGAATAGCATGGGAGGGAATATAAACCCTTAGAATAGCATGGGAGGAAACATAAGCCCTTATCATAGCATGGGAAGAAACATAATACACCCAAATCCATAATTACATGCTCCGGATAGACGCCAAGGAACATAGGGCAAGCAAATCCATAAGTACATGCTCTGGAAATGTTTTTCCTATGGCTTCAAGCAAATAGCATGGGAATTCCTATGGCCTCAAGCAAATAGCATGGTCCTATAGCTGCAAGCAAATAGCATGGGAATTCCTATACCTGCAGGCAAAATGGAACCTACTTCTCTACTGTCGGGCTAAACTCACCGAAATAAACCTGTGTTTTCATCATAGTCTGGGACCCACCCGAAGGAAAGTGCTCTATTTCAGTTTGTGAGTGGTCAGTGAAATGACCGAGATTTTTCTGTACCAAAGGACAGAGCATGACCTGCTGATCCCGGGAAGGCCCGCTATACCGGTGTCAGACGCTAGCATCAGCAGCTATAGCAGTTCAAAGTTGCCTTTTCTCTTCATTTTTACTCGGCTAGCAACGCTATCTTAAGAGTACAAGATACATGCCCTAAGTAGGCAACGCTATTGTCGAGGGAAAGTATCTGGATAGAATGATCCCACAAAAGCCAATAAGCTAATTTCATTATCTCATATATCCAACATATATCAGTATTTGCCAGCGTGTTTCAGGCTTCATCAGTGATTTATCAAGTGTAGTGTATCTAGCAAGCGTTGCCTAGTAGAATAGTCTAGTATTAGTAGACTATAGCATATAACAGCATGGTTGCCTAGTATTTCAGGGGTTGACAACCTTTTGCATCAGCTTCCTGTTCAGTTCCGAGCACAGTTTATAGAATTAGCAGTATGATCATTCCCTATCTCACCCATTATAAAATTAGTGACTTACAAATAAAGTAAACATACTACTTGATGCCCTTTTTATGCTCTTAACCAATATAATAATCATTTTTGTCAAAATGAATTTCCTCCCCCCCTAGGCTATATATACCAATTCAGGGTATATATTTGCACATTAGAGGGAGGGGGGTAAGTTTTAAACTTACCTCTCATTTGTATCAGAAATAAACTTTACCCCCACTGCCCTAATGTGCAAATAAATATCATGAATTGGTATTAATAGGGGTGGGGGTACAATTCATTTCTGAAAAAAATGGTTGTTATATTTGGAAAGAGCATAAAAAAGCCATCATGTGGTATGTTTACTTTATAGGCCTATGTAAGTCAATAATATGAACTGCCAAAAATTTACCCAATCAGAATTAGAGGGGTATTGTCTGGGTGACAACTATCATGCTCAGAAAGTATAAATTCATGAATCTAAAAGTTTCAGTTGTATTGACATGCTTAAGGATTTAGTTGTAATAGCACTATTTCTTACATTTAGAAACAGTAGGCTAACAAAGGGGGAATAATTGATAATTCTTTTTTTTAACCTTGTTTCCATCAGGGGCATAGCTCCAGCATTTGATAAAATTCTACTAAAGCTACGTTTGGCTATCTTGGAAAGGGGATAGGTTAGGAAAATGAAACTTTCAGGGATGGGTCTACAGGCTAAAGTATGTCCTGGGAATGTATTCTGAAGTACCTACCTCTACTCCTCCCTCTAGAGGGCCCTGGCCTTTGATTTTGAGTGAAACCTTGCAAAATAGATCTTCTGCTTGAATGAATTAAAACAACAAAATTTTCAGCTTCACAACTTTGCTCAATCCCAAGTATTAAGGTTTTAAAGATATGCAAACACATCTCATATATTAAAAAAAAAATATTAATATGGCTCAAAATTCTACTCAAATAACAGGAATTGTATTTTAAGAACTAAAGCCAGAGAATAAGAAACCAGTAACTGAAAATTAAGGTAAAGAGTTGTTTTGTCAAATTTCAATAGGTTCTACCTGTCATGTAGGCAAATTTCAGGACCCTTTAGTGGAAGAAAGAGTGGAGGTAGGTACTTCAAAATACCATCCCAGGATATACCTTAATCTGTAGATCCATCTGTCTTTTTGGTAAAATTCTACTTTAGCTACTTTTGGCTATCTTGAATAGGGGTTAGGTTAGGAAAGTGAAACTTTCAGGGATGGGTCTACAGGCTCAAATGTGTTCTGGGAAGGTATTCTGAAGTACCTACCTCCACTCCTCCCTCTAGAGGGTCCTGACCTTTGATGACTTTTAAATATCTGTGTCTTATGAAAGTGAAACCTAATGTAAGTCTATCGGATCAACCTATTTTGCGCCCCCCCCCCCTAAGAAATCCTGGATCCACCCCTGAAATCATCACATCTATTCCACCAGTTATTAGAAGAAAAAAAATTCCATATTTTCACACATTTTATCAATCCCCCGCCCCCTTTTTTTATAAAATCCAAACTATGCCAATAAGTCGAGTCCACAGTATATAAACAATATATTAAGTAAAAATTTTTATATAAATTAATTCATACCTGTGAGATGGGACACTTGCAAACCACTTGGCTGGCTCACCAAGTTTTTTTCTGCTTTCACAATTATGAATGATACAATTTCAAACCATTTCTCATTGATTGACACAAACAGACTAACCCGCTAATTCATGAATAAGTGGGAGGAGCTTTTTGTTCACACCGAGAATGAAGACCAGAAATGATCTGCGGTAAACTTACTGGATAATTCTATAAACTGTGGTTCCGAGTCAGTTTTCAAATGATCTCATGGTTGTGTTCTTTACTGAATGCGTTTTTTTGGAGCATGTTTGTTTCCGTGCCCAACACAGTTTCAAATGTTTGTCTCTGTGTTCATACCATGTTGGTAAGAGCTGGATTTTGGGAAAAGGACACTGAGGTCTGAGCATTCGCAGAAATTAATTATCTTTTAGTTGTTTTGATGTGCATTCTGCAGCTTTAATCTTTTTCTTGGATGGTTGGTAAGTGTTAAGCTAACAAGCGACTATCATAAACTGGATTCCATGCTTGTATTCTGCCATGAAATACTTTCCTGGAAACTTTTGTAAACAGGAAACTGGACCCAGTCACAGGAATCGGAGGCAAACATGGTGGTCCTGAAAACTCACCGCTACTGGAAGAGGTCTATTCTTGTGAGCAACTTCATAGAAAAAAATTACCCAGATTTGGGATACTTCATCTGTCTAACAGACCAAAAAGTTCCAACAAACATGAGACTGTCGCATCCGCAATAGTCTCAAAACTTGTATATGATCAGTTTTTGCAAGACGTTGGATCTAGAATTCAAGAGGGCAGAGTGTATTGCATTTCTGAGCTTAAAGTTAAACTAAAGGAGGTCCTAGAAAGCAGTGGCTTTGCTTTGGTCAGATCTAGCATGAAGGGAATGAAGAGAAATCTTGGGTATCGCTTTGGTAAGACACTTGGAAAGTACGTATCTAGTGGCAAATCCTTTTATTATCTGAAGGGAGTTACTTCACCAGGTGCAGTTATTGCCCAAGTGTGAGAACTGATAACGTCGTTGGAAGAGACAATTGTAGTAGTGCAGTCGTCTGAAGAAGATAGTGACGGAAGTGAAAGTTCCAAAACCAGTTTGGACATTGCCTCACAGAGCTATCTGGAAAATTTTGAGACTGATACTGAGGCATCTGTGGACGAGCAATCTGTGCCAGTTGAATCTGGCCCTAGCTTGACCGGAGCAAGTGGCAAATCTGATAAGTTTGAGGCGGAAGATAGGAGACATTTTCACTACTTGATGTTGAAACTCAAGTCTCAAATGGTAGAGAGTGTCCAAATGTATCAGTCTCCAGGAAGTACGGTTAATCTTTCGTACGATGCAGCAAATGATCGTTACGGCAAAAAGGCAAAATGTTACCTATGAAAGCAGTTGAAAGATGGAACCTCTATGAGGATATCCGGAACGTGATTGTGAGGCTAAGGTGCGACGATGCCCAAGCTGTCTTGGAAGAATTTACATCTGCCTGCCGAAAGGTAGTCATAGCAATGTACGGCAAAGACCCAGGTGACTTCGGGTCTTTGAACGATTTGCGCATTCACCTGTACCCGAGAAAACGGGAACTGAAATACTTGCCTCCAACGGATGACGCTTTTTCTTTTCACACTATGCGTTCTTTGCTACAGGTCAAATTTCTGTTGGAAGTGAATTTGCCAAGGCCTTTGCCAGTTGACCCTACTCGATTCGGCTGGACTTTTTTGAAAGGCAAAATCTGTCCAGTTCCAATGCGGGGAGATCCTTTCCCACAAGGTACCAGTCCCAAATACTGCCTTTGCCAAACTTGCTCTAGAGCCTACCCGTGTGTTGACAAGAACAGAGGCTGTGAATTGTTGTTTCAGTGTGCAGAAAAATGTAACGAATCGGCAGATGAGTCCTCGGAAGACGAGTTTTGAAATTTGGACGATTCGTTCTTATATGTAATAGCCATTTATTCTTTTAGTTGTTTCATTTTGAGTTAAAAGCTTCTTAGCTGTTCAGTGTCTCCTCTTCTCTGCTGCGAGATGAATTCGCAACGTTTCCTATATTAGGTTTCTAGAATCGATGCATTTCTGGCTTTACTTTGACACTTACACATTTTATTTGTAGCTAAAAGCTGAAGAAACCTAAAACATTGGTCTTACAACGAAACGCTAACATTTCTCAACAATATAGCGGTCGTTTTCGGAATCAGCATGGTCAGTTACGTTGGGTCCAACCTCCGTTTCGCGGTCATCTCGCTGACCACACCTGTGTCAGTTTTCAGAGGCTGGGTCCTAGACTATCAGCAATTTTACATTGCTAAACAATACAAGTAAACAGAAATGATATATCCAATGTGCCCAAGTCATTATTAAAAATAAAGATAGTCTTGCCGGGTACACTACATGGCGAAGGGCAGCATAAACGTGAAATGGTGCCAGCAACAGACAGAATAAGAGACAACAATTCTAACCCTTTGGTAATAATGATTAATCGGACAGACACCAAAAAGGTAAAGCAATTTCACATTTAAACTTAAGTACCCGGAATGATCCGCATGGCGTAGATAACACTCGGAAACACAGAACAGCTTTCATGTATGATGCACAAGAAATGTGCAAAAAGATCAGACGGGAAAATATCCAAATTCGATAACGTAATGAGGACAGAGCTAACAGATAAAATAACCATTATAGAAGATTTTTGGGCCACGCCTAAAATTGAACGGTTGCCCGCTTAGAAAAATTGGTACTGGTGCGTTATATGGTCATTGTACAAGGAGACCCGTCACGAAAAACCCGCCAGACGGGTTAATTGCAAGAGACCGCTATAGAGAAATGCAATGCAAAGCGTGGTTTTCATTGCGTTTACGATATTTAAACTGTTATTTTTTGGGGTTTAGGGGGGGGTACCTAGGATGGGTTAGGTTACGATTTAATATATGCTATGCTTTCCCCCCCCCGTCCCCCCCACCCCTAATGTGCAAATATATAGCCCAAATTTGTTTATAAACTATAATACATTCATCCTATTTTATTTCCTCGACTTTTCAGAAGTGACCATATAATGCACCAGTACCGAAAAATTATGCACACCACGTGGTATGCACCTCGCGTATCAGAAGTGCGCAATTTGTGGCGCAAAGAGGCGTAGCGTAATAGAATCGTGTCATGCCTATCGGAACATGTGGCGCTTCAGTTGGTTGGTGGTGAGCAGACCCACCTTAAAATGCAGAGTTGATCCATGGTTCGTAATGTCCTTGCTTGTTCGTTTAGAGTATAATTTAAAAATTTTCCAGAAACTCATATTTTCGAACGATATATAGTAACCATGATACCCGCACGCGCATAAAAATAGGGCATGGGCTCAATAATATTCACATAAGAAGGGGCTTCTTATTCCAATGCGTTTTCAAAATCTTTACATTTCCTGTATTTCATACAATTTTTATATAGTTAATTTTTTTCCTATTTTGATGATTTTAGCTCCATCTTCAAAATACATTCCCGCAAATGTCCCTGAATGATTCATCCAAGAAACATCCAAGAACACTTCAAGGTTAAAATAAACTAAAATTTGGATCTTTGGGCCTCAATGTGGATTTTCTTTTTAAACCATCAGATATCCCAACTCGTAAAAATAAAAAAAAAATGCAGAAAACACACTTTAAACCAAGTGTACATCCGATCGCCCTTTTCCCCTGTTTCCATCTACTTCTCAATGTTAAATTACGTTCAAACATTTTTTTTTCTAGCAATTTTTTTTTGCGCATCTTTCCTTCGTGCTGAGTCTTTAAATTTAATCGCATATGATTGCTGGTGGTAGTAGTTTTCAGGAGCTATCTATATTTTATAAATGCATACATGAAATTAAGTGAAAGCGCTGGTCCTGCTAGCGAGCTTAAAGCTATTAAAAACACATTAAGGGAAGTCGAAACAAACATCGAAATATACGGACGGCACTGCTAGAGTCACCCAAGTCTCAGTCTCTCCCATTCTTCAGGTTAACAACAAAAAATTTTAATAAAAGGCATCAATAAGCTATCAATTGTTTTAGTCATAAGCCTTACATTTCAGAAACTCATATTTCAATATAGTTTTCTTTCTAGTTTATTTCAATACAGATCCCTCAAATTAACTCGTCTAGAAAAGAGGTCGGTAAAAATAAAATAAGAGAAAAGCCTCTTTTCAGTAATGTAGATTCCACTAAAACCTGAGAGGAGACAACACTAAACTGTCTGCCAGAAATGATCCAATTTCTCACTAAGAGCTTATTTTCATAAAAAGGAATATATAAAGGAACAAAGACTTGGAAGGATGTTCAAAATAATCATGGGATTTGGGGTAGGTAGAGTCCACTCTACATAGGTGTCTATCAAAGTATAATCACCTACGGAACAAGTACTGACAAAACCTTTCCTCTCCACACAAAAAAAGTGACCCTTTGTATGCCTATGCGAACCTGGCAACTAAAAACCGTAGTTACACAATTCATCCCGGTCATTCATCGCCTGAATCACGCTCTAGCATAATTATTGGCCGGAGCAAAGTACTTTGGCTCGGAGCGATGAAGTAGTACAACATTTTGCGTCTAGAGGCGCTGAGGTACGCGGGGTCACTTTTGGAGAGTTTTGTCAGTACTTGTTCCGTAGGTGATTATACTTTGGTGTCTATTCACACTGTCTACTACTGGTTATTTCTCCAAAGCTAGGCGAGGGGTGTGGTTCCAATACATAACCCCGCCCCACACATTGAGCCCCTAGCTACAACGTTTTTGGCAAGAAAAATTTGCTTTAAAAATGGAACTAACTTCAAAGAACCACCAAAGAAGTGACATAAGGGTGGACTAAAGTAAAAATGACCTTCAAAAATTTCGCACGATCAAGTATTCAGACGAAGGCTTGAATGGACTACCCAAAAAACCAGTCAAGTGAAAACCACGAAATTGAGTGACAGATTATAGTCGTTCGATTACGTCAGACGATTGATTCATTGGCATTGCTTATATTATTCACATGACTTGTTGACTAAGTGTTATTCCTGTGGTCAAATTAATGCTATAATACAGACTCAATTTGTCATAAATAGACTTTTTTACGAAGAAAGTATAAGGTTACGGCGAATAATGTTTAAATAGATATGTCCCGACTTAGTTGATTTACTACCATTAGCTCAAGAGGGAGTTAAGTCACTCAACCTTTTGGGGTATCAGTATCGAAAAAAAGTGAATCGTAAAATGAACAGAGGTTAATTAATTAACAGGGGTTAGGATTGATAAACGAATCCTAAAATCGGTACTGGTGCATTAAATGGTCATTTCAAAAAGTCAAGTTTGGTTAACGATTAAAACCGAGATTGCAGCTAAGATGAATGTTTAGGGATTTGAGCCTTCCTCTAAGAAAATAAACCTTAAAAAAGTATCAACACTATTCAAAAATTGATTGTTTTGCTATAATTTTCCCCCCTCCTGTAGAGAAATTACATAATCATTCTTTGTAAAACCCTTTTTAATTAGATAAATTATTCAGGAAAGAAGTATTTGAAAAATGTGTGGTTCACTTAAGTTTGGGCTTGCGACCCGAGAAATTTGCATAAAAAGGATTTACCATGTTCGTTTTAGTATTACTCCTTACTTTCAACTTTCAATTGGGAAAATTTGTTTTTTATTTAATAGTTTACAAAGATTAGAGTTTAACAAAGTCTGTTGTCACGAAGTTTAAATCTATATTAGATTCAGAATTCAGAGGCGACATGTATACAAATTGTAGATGTCTTTTTTCTGCATAACTCTAGGTTCACACAGAAGCAGTTGCTGCGATAGGCAATATTCGTCAATTGCATCGATGAGCAATTTTAGTCGCCGTTATGTTCACACAGGATTTTTACGTCGTCCAACTTTTACCCGCAAAATATTCAAAATTAAAAGAGCGTGGTTGAAATGGATCAGAATGATGTTTTACTTCTTTCCCTTGCTGTGAGAAGCCGAAAGAAGAAGAGAAATACAGTGAGTTGAACACTATTTTTTCTTGCTGATAAAAACCAAGACTTTGCTGTGCCATATTACATGCCTTTCTTGCAACTGCAGTAACAAAAAAAGGTGGACCCACACTGACATAGGCTAACGGTTCTCACCTGGTAATCCTGTCGCTCTAGACACCTGTTCCCATGCTTTCAGGACCAAAACTGCATTTTTATGTCCCTTTTCCTTCTTTTCATAAATAATTTTATTAAACTGGACAGCCATAATTAACTTCTCAGTTTGATCGTTTTCATTTGTTTCTCCCATCATTGCTGTTGTTTTGAAAAAATTGCTCGAAAAATCGCTCAGTTGCCCGATAAAAGTTGGATTTTTTCAACTCTGGGTAGTTGCTTGACGAAGCAACTAAAATTGCCAAAGTTGGCAACTAAATTGCGGCGACGGGCGAATTTCGCTCCTGTGTGAACATCTGTGTGAACCTAGGGTAAGAGTGGCTCTACACTACTGTTGCCAACTAATTTTGGTGAAAGAAATGGACGTTTGGAGCATTTTCTGGGGTGGTGAACAGCAAAAGGATTTGCATAAAGATTTGCCACTTTTCTACTATAATGTTATGGCACTTTCCCATTATCCGGGCCTCTCGAAAAAGTCAAGTTTGGTTAATGCTAACGAAATAAAATAAAATAGGATGAATATATAATAGTTTATAAACAAATTTTGGCTATATATTTGCACACTAGGGGTGGGGGTGGGGGGATAAAGCATTGTATATAATAAATATGTAACCTAACCTAACCTAGGTACCTTCCCCCCTAAAATCCAAAAAAGCACTGTTTAATATCGTATACGCAATGAAAACCTTACTATCATTACCTGCTCTACAACAGATAATACGTCACAAAACAGGTTTCATCATTACCAATCTATAGTGTTTAAGCCGAGTACCATTGTTTTTAACAATAAATCTGAAGTAAAATAAAATTAATTTATTTTGAAAAAAAGATGGTAGGCTACTTGTGTATTATACGCCACTCACTCAAGTGCTTCATTTAATTAGAACCTGTTTCTTTGACGCACAATCCTAATGAAATATCACAAAATATGATGGAAATATAACTTTAGAAACAAATTTGAACTATATATTTGCACATTAGGGAGTGGGAGTAAAGAATAGCGGGTCTGCATACAAAATGTATTAGGTACAATTATTCTACATAATACGAAGTAAGAATTGTTTTCTAAGTTCAAACTGTCCAAATACTTTAATCTCCCCACCCCCTAATGTGCAAATATATAACCCAAATTATATATTTCCTATCTATTATGTCACATTAGACAGCGTAAACCTGAGTGAGTGGCGTGTAATACACAGGTACCAAAAGGACACCCAAACTCGACCCATACAATGAAGGCTATTTTCTTTATAAGAAAATCATTTTTTTTAAATAAACAAGTAAAAAATAAGTAAATTACTGGCTTTAAAGTACTATGCACCAAGTTTAGATGTCTCCGAAAACTTTTCTTCTTATAAGAAAATATTTGTCTTTAGATTTTTGGTGTTTTCCTTTTCTTGTGGTCCCGGATACAAAAATAATAAACCAAGTTTGAATTCTGCAGCTTTGGTAGACAAGGTTTCAGGTTTTGACTTCAACCCATGCGACGTTTTATATAAAAAAAAGTCTTTTTTGTACCAGAGCAAAAAAATTCAATTCCTCTGCTGACTCTGGATATACACCAAATATTATCTTCCGAATTACCAATTCGGAAAACTTTCATTGGAAAAATGTCCTGAAAAAAAGGATTCCATAACGCATAGCCTACTTCTTGCGAAAATTATTTTGAATCCAAACATAAACAGCATCCATATTTTGAATCAGTATCAAAAGGGAAATTTTCTATCACATGTGAAATGTGAAATTTGGGAGGTTTGAGCCCTTGAGTACCCTCCTCTCCCAAAAAAGCTGCAATGCACAGATTTCACAATTGATCATCCTTGACCAGTAGGAATACAATAACACCCAGGAAACACGCAACTTTTCAAGAAAGAGCTTCTTGTTAGGCACTCTAGAGTTCGTGGCTCCTTCACCAAATTTAGTTCCATTGATCTATGGCTTTTAGTGTGGATTACAATCTATATTTCGAACCGCAGATTGTATTGTGAGGTTTGGTAAGGTGAACTGAATTCCACCAACGGTTGGCTGATATGCTCAAAAACCTTCTTTTTTTTTTAATTTTATAAGTTTATAAGGATTCTTCCCTCCTTTCTTTTTTGCGATTTCAAAGTCATTTAACACTGCTAATACTACTAAACTCACTCAGGCACGTACGCAGGAATTTGTTTCGGGGGGGGGGGGGCAATTTGTTTCGTGGGGGGGGGACAAATCCTTCGAACCCATTATTCTGTGAGAAAAATCAGAAAATTATGGGAAAATGAAAAAAATCGTGATATTTCGGGGGGGGAGGCCCGGGCCCGGAGCCCCCCCCCTGCGTACGTCCCTGAACTCACTAAAGCACCAAACCGCTGAGGCCAACACAGCTACACGCGCTCCTCCTCCATTCCAATCTATTCAACCCCCCCCTTCTTTACACCCTTCTAAGAAGTTCAAATTTCCCTTGAATCTCTCCTTAAGACTTCTTTCACCCCATTCAGAGACAAGATTTCTTTTAACAGCTTTCTATTTTTTCTTAGATGGAACAAATATTGCCGAATTAGTCAAAATGAAAGTCACCTATTCATTTAGTGTAAATTTCATTCCTTTAGAGTGAAATTTGTTCTATTTGAATTGGATATAAACATGGATAAATATTGCGTAATAGGTAAACTAACTCTGAAGAGATATCATGCTTGACTCAACCTGGAAGTAATTATAAAATTATTCAATAATATTTTCCGCCATTTAGTTTCCGTCAAGAAGTTTAGAACGACCCTGAGAATTCATTGGACCACAGCTCTGTTTTGTTTTTGGCCAAATAAAAGGGAAGTGGAAAATAAATATTATTTTCGACTTCTAACTAATTTGTACTGAAATATACGCATCAAAACAGCAGTAAATAAAATGTTCAATCTCATAAAGAGCGATCAACATTTAATATGATGATTGTCCAAACAGCAGTTAATATTTTGAAAAGAAAATATATTAAAAGAATTGTCATTTACCGGACTTACCGGACAATATATAACAAGGCTTACGACAAGAAGATGTCCCTATTATAATTATACTGTTTCCTTAGACAAACAAAAACTTTATGCGATGAAAAAAAGAAGAAAACGTGATAAATCAACAATTACATATATTTACGCACCAGTCCTTATATACGAAGGGTCTGAAGTGCTACCTTATCCCCCTATTCTGTACTCAAGAATGAATAACACTCATTTATATTCTAAATTCTTTACGTTTTTACATTTATGTTGAAATGTAACAATTTACCAAACCCAACATGTTTAGGGGTTTCCACAAGTTATTAGAAAGATTTCCAATATAACGATTCACCTTGATATTTTGTCTGAATATTTTTCTTAAACAACTCCACTGAAGATATTGGCAAGAAAATAAGGCGGAACACATCATTTGAGCCTTGTGTCGGACGTTTATCCATTATTTTGAAACGTACGTTAATGTCTCTACTTTATCTTTGAAAAAGAAAAAAGGTATTATTTTCCTGGAATAAAATATATAGCAGTATCATTTGTTTTCTAAGCCAATTCAATGTTAAAAAGAGCAGACTTCATACGTTTACAGAACCAGGTACGTACAGAGGGGGGGGGGGTGATTAGGACCTGGCTCTGCATAAATTTCCAAAATTTAACAATTATTTCACTAGCCCCCGACGAACCCGGGCCCCTCGGAATGAGTATCTGTATACTCACCTCTTTAGAACCCTCGTTTCTGTCACACTAACTAAGGCAAAAGTAATAACATCCACTTGAAGCACACAATAATACAGAGCCCATATCATTTCATACAAGAAGGAGAAATAATAAAAGATTTTAAAGAAGCACTACCAAATATTCCGAATCTTAGAAGAAAGGGGTCACACAGTTTTCATCAAATACTAGAGTAACTAATAGTAACCAGAAGTTTAAAGGAAATACTACCACAACAGTTACAGTTCGTATCTTATCGCAGCCGTTAGTTGTTGAGTAGATAGTTTCGTGAGTATATAGCGTTGAATAGTTTTGTGTACAGTATCCCTTACTGGAGAAAGGATTGGTGGATCTGCTGGCAATTGTCAGTGTTCAAGCTTTAGAGCCCTTAGTCACCGTGATTCCACAAGATATTATTGGGCACAACCAGTATTGCGGGCTGTGGTCCCATAAAGCGATCGAATGTTCAATCGCAAAATTAAGTTTGGTCCGAGTTAAAGGAGTTTCAGACACATTAAGACATAATTTGCCTTTATTTCTAGAATATAGGTGATTTATTATATCGTAAAGCGATAGGCTACCTAAGTTTAAAAGTGCCAAATATTAAAAACGTTGTCTGTACTGTCTCTGACACTAAAATTAGGCAAAATGACGAATGCCGCTATTATTGGAGGGTAGGACAGCTCATTAAAATCTCAAGCTAACCTATAATACAAGGAAGAAAGCACATTCTAAAAGTAGACTAGCCAAAGTCTAGTCTTTGTCATTAAAATTAGGTAAGGGGACGAAAAGTCGAAGGCAAGCTTTTGAATTTAGCTCGTTAAAGAGGCCTGTTCCGCTAACTTCAAATCATGGACCACTGGGCACCTTGCAGACGAACAAATAAGAAGAAAAAAAAACATTAGAGGAATCCTTGGGAGGAAATAATTCAGGTTTTAATAAATCAGAAGGAGAAATGAAATCATATATCTCCTTATCTCACTCCTGTGCTACGGAACAAGATTCTTGTGTCAGGATTTAGTCATCAGTGTTGCATTCGTATGCACTGAAGACACAGAGGCTCTGACATAGTCAAAAGCCGCAAGCACTGTATACTGTAGCCTCTTCTTTTTCCAAATATGATACACATTTCATACCAGGCGCATAGGGTCTGAGCAAATACGTCACAACGTTAGTTCAGTTGCTAGTGGTCGGACAAAAATAAACAGGTTTTCCATAGGCTTCTCGTGATGTGTACATCGGTATCGCGCGTGCGCGAAGGCGGAGTATGAATCTTGTGTGCTTTTCAGCGTTGCCAACGCGGTACAATTGTACCATTTTTGGCACAACTTGGAAGTCCTGGTACAATGCGGTACTTTTGAAATTTTTGTTTTGGTACAATCTAGATTTTAACGTCATTCACATCTCGTGAACGACGTTATTGGCGAAGTTGGTTTCGAAATAATATGCGAAATCATCCAGAAGAAGAAATTATCAATAATTGTTGATGAAAGCATCTTGATCTGAATGCTGTTGATCGAGAAGATAGTTTTCCTACAAGAGAATCCTTCTTGAGACTTATAGAAGTTCAGCAAAGTGCAGCCGAAGATATTTACCGGGCCATATCTAAACTACTTTTTCAAGAAATTGGAGCTCCAAAGGCAAAATTAATAGGATTTATCGCAAACAATGCGTTGTTAAGATGGGGGAGCAAGGTAGCTTGTAGGTGGAGCGGTCCGAAGACAGGCCAAGTTATTTTGTACTTGGTTGTCTCTCTCATTCATTCGCATACGTACCAATGATGCAGTTAGAGAATTGTCAAAGAAATTTACGATTTTTGTCAGGATATATGCGGAAACACATGTTGTAGCACAGAACAGCTTAATCAGATCTGATAATTAAAAACCTAGGCGAAACTGAAAAAAACATCGAGTTTTGACGTACACAACAAATTGATAGTTGTCTAGACAAGCTGTTGTAGCTCGAAATTTGGGAGCAGTGGGATCGCTTGACTTTATTCTTCCGTGAGGAAAGTCTTAAAGAAGCCAGCATGCCGGCAAAAGCTACTGCCACACTAAGATATCTGCTGTCTGCGGTTTTCAAGGCCTACTTTGCCATTCTGGTTTTTATTTTGAAATATATCGAAGACCCAGTAATTTCATGCAGAAGACACCTAAATTCATCTTGTCTACAATTGCTTTTCTGTAGTTTACAAGACAATAGCATCCCACTTTTTGTTGCCTAGTTATACCAATGAAAGTGATTCCTACCTCATGAACCCACATGACACCAGCTACTACGTCGATGTCAAGGATATGGAATGTGGGGACCCAGTGGAAGTGATTTTGCCAAAGAAATCTCTATCTGCTGCAGTTGAGTTTAAAAAAGAGTGTAGGAAATTTTTGACCGTGCTCTGTGATAAGATGGGAAACATTTTTTTTTAACTCCAGGTATTCATCTGTAAGAAATTTCGATAGGCTTCATCCACACTATGCTATGGGAGTAGAGTAAAATCAGCCAACCCTGGCACCACTTCTGGCTCAGTTTCTGAATTTACTGAGCAACAATGACCTGGAAGATATCGTCCAAAAGTGGAAGAGATTACCCTTTTGCTCTGAGCTTGGAACTTCGGTTGACTCAGATCCAGCCGTGCTTTGGACTCGGGTTTACAGGCAAAAGGATGTTAATGGGTCAAAGCGTTTTCTTCTGCGTTTCACTTTAAGACTACTTGTTCTCCCACACCCTTCCGCTGCTGCTGAGCAAATTCTCTCAGTTGTCAATCTGAACAAAAACAGCATTAGAAATCATCTCGGTTTCACCGCCTTGAACGGGCTTCTTAGTGCAAAACGAATCGTCTAAAAGAATTGGAAACCACCCTTAAAAATGGTTCTGCATCCAAAGTAGAAAAATTGTAGAAGGGGATATGAAAAAGCTGGACTACAAGAAGAAACAGCAGAAAAAATTACCAACTAGCACAAATGTTCTTTTTTTTAATGTTACAGTTTTATTACCTTTGTTAGGTTTAACCTGATTTCTTGTGCAATATTTCCGAACTACTTCTGTTAAATTTTTTAGTTCTGATTAGTAGAATCGACCAAGAACTTATGTAGAATGACCAGTGAATTATGGGGTCAACGCGTAGCTCGCCGGTAGGTAACCTAGTCCATGGACCAATTGGAATCTGTGGAGTTAGCCACTTTCATGGCGTAATTGCTGATATTTTTTTTTAATAGCTTCTGGCGCTCGTTACTGGCTTTCTTACTTTATCCATTATTCGCCTTAATGCCCAAAATTTCGAAAGAAAGGATTAATCCCAACAATCAGCTAAGAGAAAGCTTTCAGAAAATTTTACTTAAACCGTCTTCTAAAATGCTTTTAGCGGTTTGGGACTGCTACTTTGTTAAGCTGAGAAAGTATGTAGAAGCATTCTTCATATTTCAGGCTATGAAGTTGCTACTTCCTTGGGTTTAATTTTCCTGCTCTTGCCCTAGAACTTTTTCTCAGTTTTCAGCAAAATCAACTAGACATAACTACCGGCTAGCGTCGTAAAGCGACGCGAGCAGTGAATTTTTAATCTACTGTTCAGTCAGATGGTACAAATTAATCTCTTGTGGTACAATTTTGGTCGGGAAACTGTTACAATTTATCTCAAAGCGTTGGCAACGCTGGTGCTTTTACTTTTTAAATGTGTTTCACTTCTTTTTTTTACGGAGAGCATAGCCTTTGTCGATATTGTATATTCTCTCTACTGTGGCCGCAAGTCGGAGGCACATTAGGTAGGAACGACAACATCAAATAAGTGAAGTTAGGTTAATCTCAAGGAAATATACCAAAATATGATGAAAATATAATACTTTAGTGGAACATACAACAGAGAATTATGGAAAACAGGCCGCCCAGAACGCATTATATTAAATACCTAACCACCTCTATATATTAAATATTTAATTAAAATATACGGTACTTATTTAGTATTCAGTAAACACGCGAGAAGTGAAGTTTGGTTAATGCTAATGAAATAAAACAAAGTATGATAAAAATATAAAGGTACTTGTGCATTATACGGGCCCACAAAAGAAGTAAGGTTTGGTTAATGCTAATCAAATATAATAAAATAGGATGAATATATAATAGTTTAGAAACAAATTTGGGCTATATATTTGCACATTAGAGGGGGGGGGGTAAAGCATAGTATATATTAAATACGGGTACTGGTGCATTATGCGGGCACCGCTATATACTGTAGGTGGAATGTCAAACAGGAAATGCTACAGTCAAACGGGAGAGACAGACACCCGGTACTAAAACAGTTGTTAGAGTGAAACTGATCTAATATGAGTGTTAAGGTTTTATACATCAACAATTAATCATAAGAAAAATTTTGTCAACCCAATAACGGGCGGAAACACCAAAAAGGTAGAGCGAATGTGTGGCTCAGCCAAATGGCAAAATAAATGACACCGAGGTACTGTCCGCCAACATCTATCAGCTTACTTAACCGAGCACATGTGGCGTGCGAAAGTGAAGTCTGAAGGCAGAGATTATTTTTCAGCGATTGTGAAAGACATTACAGCTTTCTGGGCGCATAATTGTAACATGTAATTCTTATTATTTTGTTAATAAACCATTATAACCGGGTATCTGTCTCTCCCGTTTGACTGTAGCATTTCCCGTTTGACATTCCACATACAGCATAAAGCGGTGCCCACATAATGCACCAGTACCTAAATACGGGTCAATATATACGAAATCATATTATTGAGTTAGGACTAAAGTGAATACACCATTCGATGCCTTTTTTTATGCTGATTACGAATATAATAATCATTCCTATCGGAAATTCAAATTTAAGCCATTTTTGAGCTCTTGAAAATAGGGTGTAAAAAGTATAATATAGGGTGTAAAAATGCTTTAAAAATTTGTTTAAACTTACTGTTTCATAATAAATCCTTATTTTAATCTACAAGCACTGACTTTCCATGAGTAACTTGGATAATCACAAGTATATAAGTTCCAAAAATTCATTTTCCAAATATTGTGTATTTTTTCTTCCTTAACGCCGAATGTTCAAGAATTCGTTTTAGACGAAGCTTCGAAAATATTAAACAAACCATAACCTAAAAAAACCTAACCTACACTAAAAAAAAAACCCCTAACCCACTAATATATTTGACGGTTTGTCAAAAACGCATTCTTGAACATTCAGCGTTAAGGAAGAAAAAAATACATAATCTTTGCAAAATGAATTCTTGGAACATATATACTTGTGATTATCCAACTTACTCATGGAAAGTCAGTGCTTATGGATTAAAATAAGTATTTATTATGAAACAGTAAGTTTAAAACAAAGGTTTTAAGCCTTTTTCCACGCTATATTAGCCTTTTTACACCCTATTTTTTGTCATTTTCAAGAGCTCAAAAATGGCTTAAATTTGATCGAAAAATGGCATCGAATGGTGTATTCACTTTAGTCCTAACTCAATAATATGATTTCGTATATATTGACCTAACCTAGGTACCCCCCCCCCCAAAAAAACAGTTTAAATGTCGAAAATGCAATGAAAACCACGCTTTGCATTCCATTTCTCTATTGCGAATACCCGTTTGGTGGGTTTCGTCTCTCGTTTCCTTGATACAGTATATAGCGGTGGGCCCGTATAATGCACAAGTACCAATATAATAGTTCAGAAACAAATTTGGGCTATATATTTGCACATTAGGGGGATGGGGTTGGGGCTAAAGCATAGCATATATTAAATACGCAACCTAACTTAACCTGGGCACCCTTTTGCCCCTTCAACCCCCTAAAACCTAAATGTTTAGATCTTTGTCACGGAGTGAGCAATGCCTCACTAGGCAGCAAAAACCTGTTTTTCATACAGCATCTTTGAGATTTCGATGCGGTCTTTCTCGCGTGTTTACTGAATACTAAATAAGTACCAAATAGACCTGCATAGTTACCGTTTATGTCACTCAAGCTAAGCTGATTATCTCTGAGTGGACACATAAAACCGGTTTCATTACAGACCAAGAACAAAGTTTGGTCGCTATAACACGTAATTACCAAAAATAGTGTCCAGTCCCTTGGGATTTATTTTTGCAGAGGAGGCAATTGGAGAGGAAACACGATATTTTTTTTTCAACTTTTTCACCGCCCTATACAGAATGCCACTACTTTCTGACTTACCTCTGAGTCAGAGTCCGACCAAGAAAAAAGACCTCGTTTCAACTTTTGGAACATAGTTTCCACACTATCATCTTTTCATTTTCACTATGCAAGTATTTAATATCATCTTATCAAACTATTATCAGTAATCCGTTCATAATGTAATTGCTCCTATATTGGAACAAATCAACTAAGCATCAAATTCAAAACTGATCCAACAAGATTCTTTTTCATTTTCTTCTTTTATTTATGTTCCGTCTCAAGTACCAGAAGCGTTTTCAGCGAACGCCGTGTCTAAAGTAGGTTCTAACTCAAATTTAGAAAAAAAAAGGTTTCAGAATTTGCAAACAGCCACAGGCGCAACGGAAGGAAACATCAACAAGGACAGGAAACTCGGTTTAATGACGCAAAAAAAACATTTATAGTAGGACTGGACTAAATTCTAATGTTTATGAGCCATGTATGATCGTAGGGGCGATCGCTGAATGACCAATATAAGACTTTTAACATTATCAACGTGCATGCTAATAGCGAAAAGTATATCGATCAGAGGATTACGAGCACGTCGCTTGGCATCTCAAGAATTGTCAATTGTCCCATAATATCTCATATTCTTTAGATAATTCGTCAGGTTAATTTTCCACATTTTTTTTTTTTTTTTAGAAAAAAATAAGGCATATACGCTTGGACAAGAGGTGTCTGCGACGTAGAATGAATGGCAGGATAAGATTTATGGAAGGTAGGCACAGGACCACGAAGTCAAGTACTATATAGCACCTTCGACGTAAATTACAAAATTCCTTGGTATCAACTGAAATAAATCGCAAAAGACACAAGGAATGCTGTTTGAAGAAGTTTTTGTCCAAAAGAATTTATTGAGAGCTGGCTCCGCGTGAAGCGTCAGTAAACGAGTCAATTTTCATTAAACAGGATCAAAAACAGGGGCTTGATCTGATACTTGGCCAGTGACATTAAGTCACGAAAATTAGGGGGTGTGTGTTTTTTAATCTAGAGGGGAGGCAATTTAGCTTGATCCTTTTCCAATTTCTTCAATGAGAACATAAAAAACATTTTTTGGTGAAAAAATAAAAAGTTTTTTGTCAAAATCAGGGGGATCTAGGGGCAGATACCTCCCTCCAATTGACACCACTCGGCCTGGCAGTTTTTTTGCTGATACATTGAATAAGAATTATATAATTACTCCCGGGAGAGGGCAATAATAAATCCTCATTTTATTCAATAATTTGAAAAAGGAGTACCCAGACATCCGGTAGAATTAAGGAATTTTTTTTTTTGGGGGGGGAGGGGGTGGGGTGGGAGGGGGCTGAGAAGCAGTTAAACTGGAAGCGACTTTGAAAATCAAATAAATATAAATGTTTTGAATGTAATAAAGAGCGAATTTTATAATCGCAGAGTTTAGTTCAGAAGAGAGGATAAACTACGTTTTTTTTTAACGAAAAATACCTAATGAATATTTCTACTACTACTAATACTACTACTGCTACCAACAACTTACTGCAGCACCAAGCCCCCTGAGGCCAACACATCTACGCAACACAACCCGGTAATGTTACCTGACTCCTGGTCAGTGCGTCAGGTACCCCCCCCCCCCCAAAAAAAAAAAAACGTACGCAATTTGTCTGGAAAACATCTAGTAACTCCTCTCCCGTTTTTCGAAGCGCTCACGCTTCAGAACAATATTTGACCACCGTCGTCACTCTAGCTTCCAATATTCTATTCTTGGTTCACAGAATTATCTTCCTACTCTTCCAAACTTTTTTCAAATGTGAAAAAACCACCCAAGACCTTGGCTATTCTACTTTTAACATCTTCACTGCACCCACTGTCTTTACTAATAATACTACCTAGATAAATCAAGCTGTCCACTTGATCGATCTTTTCGTTACCCAACATCACCTCTTCACCATCACTTATTTCTAGTCTTGGCGACTTAGTCTTCATGACATTAATTTTCAAACCTATTCTTGGACACAAAACTCATAAAACCTCTAGAAGATCATTCATTTTGCTAACATTTTCATCTAGGATGCTTTAATCATCAGCATGATCTAACTCTAGGAGAGTTTTACTTTCCCATTTAATTCCGTGTTCTCATTGCCTTTGCTGTGCTCCTTAGAACAAAATGCAATCAAAATGATCCATATAAACAGGGATAGTACGCAACCCAGCTTAACTCCTGATTTGACACAAAACCAGCTACTAACCTCACTTCCTACCTTAACGACAGCAATGCTATTCTCGTTCATATAGCTAATTACTTTAACGTTTGACCAAAAAATTGGTATTTTAATAAACTTTACTGTCTATGATGAATTTTTGATAGATAAATCGTACTTATGTATTATACGAGAAACGCTCGAGAAGTGAAGTTTGGTTAATGCTAATGAAATAAAACAAAATGTGATGAAAATATAATACTTTATTAGCAAAATTAGGAAAATTAAAACTTAGAATAATGTACCTAGAAAACATAAATGTTCTTAAGAATCGTATTGAAATAAGTTCTGGTTTTACACTTCCAAAGATGTTGCTTCTTATAAGAGTACAAAGTCTTGGTGTCCACTGACGCATTGTTTTGTTTTAGGCAACAACCCCTTATCCTCGAAAAATATAATTGCCTGTTCATAGGTCCTTGGCAAATCCCAAATCTTAATTTCAACATCCATTGGTGAGACAGTATATTCTATCACTATGTATTACAAACTAACCGGCTAATATCCTATCTGATCTTCGCGATCCAAATTCTCGAGTGTCTATCTGATCTTCGCGATCCAAATTTTCGAGTGATTCTCGTATAATACATAAGTACAAGATAGGTATTGAATAAAATTGGCGATTTGTTGCTTTTAAAATGATTATTTGATTAATTATTGCGACGCAAATGTGTCTTTTTCGGATTGACAGATTTGTATAGAATCAGCAAGCCCTCCCCCCTCCCTTCCAAAAAATTAAATTCATAATTTCTTTTTTTATTATGCATGGTGTTAATAAATTTTTTTTTCAGTCATAGTTGAACCAAAAGGGCCAGGCCTTTTCCAAATGTCCATTATTCCTTCTCCTCAAAAAAATGCATCTCTTGTTTCTCATCGTGGCTGGGCTTTGAATAGTGAACCGAAGGGTGATTGAAAATGAACAAATATGATCTGTTTAACCTTTAATGGCTCGCAATGCTTTGGGAACACAAAAGTTTTTTGCAGTATTATAGTTTGTTCTGTTCAATCATTCTTCCATTTACTTGTTACTCGTATCAAACATTTCGTGGTAACGAACGGTAAGTAAGGAACGACTCGGCCAAATAGTAACCAAAACTCTAAAATGTGGTAAACATCAGACATACAAAAAAAAATCGTTTTTTTATGATGATTCTAAACATATAAAATTTAATAAGTTTAATTTCGCCCATCAAAAGCTTCGAGCCTGAGAAATTTGCCTGATTTTAGAAATGGAGGAGAAACACCCGCAAAAAGTTAAGCAATCTCATTACAAATCACACTATCAGACTCAGCCTATCAGAAGACTATACTGTGGAGGTTTCAAGCCCTTGTCTCCAAAAAGAGTGGAATTTTGTATATTTTGCCAGAAGAAAGATAACGGATGCGTGTTTATTTGCTATTTTGTTGTTGTCATCGTGTCGAACCAATGGTTCTAGAAGATCAGGATTGGGCTCATTCAAACATAAATCAAAAGTTCTAGTGCTCTTTTTTAATGACAAAAAAGATTGGAGGGTAATTAGCCCGTTTTTCACCAAAGACATCATATCAAAATTTTGAGATAGCCATGTGATTCTGCATAGCTTAAATGTCCAATAACTATGCTTCTGGGGGTGCTATGACCCCCATACTCCTTGGGGAAAGGGCTGCAACGTACACAATTTGCCCATTGTTCAAATATAGTATTTATTATTGGAAAATATACGGAAATTCTTAGGCGAGGAACTTTCTGCGTGTGGCGGGGGGATTTTGCACGGGGGACTTTTCTGTAGGGAGGAAGGTTTTCAGAAGGAATTTTTCAGAGGAAAGTTTGCAGAGGGAATTTTTCAGGGGAAAATTTTTAGGGGGTAGGGAAGGAATTTCCTGGAATAATTTAAAAAAGTCAGAAATAAAATAAAATAACAGTTTTTATCAACTGAAAGTAAGGAGCAATATTAAAACGTAAAAAGAACATAAATTATGCAGTATTTAAGGGGGGCTGCTCCTTCTTCAACCCTCGCTCTTTACGCTAAAGCTTAACTTTTCGTCACAATTCTTTAAGAAAGACTGCTCAAACTCAAGGGTTGTTGAACTTGAATGAGAAATATTTTTAAAGGAACTTAGCACTTTAACGTACAAAGAAAGGACTGAGGAAGGGGCAGCCCCAATCACATACGGAATAACTTCTTTCGTTTTAAATTTTGATGTTGCTTTTTTATTTAAAATGGTACAAGGAAGAACAGATTGAATCAAGAAGATTGACGATCAAAATCCAGAAAAATATTAAAAGTTATTTCTTTTCAAATGTTTCGGATGCCTTCCCCCTCCGTGAAAAATTTCCCCCGCAATATCAATCCCCACAAAAATTCCCTATGTATATATATATATATGTATATATATATATATATATATATATATATATATATATATATATATATATATATATATATATATATATAGGAAAAACATCCTAATTGATTGAACTTTATTTCTTTAATAAGACAGAAACGGTAAAGTTTGGCAAAAAGAACACCAACGTTATAAATTTAACCTGACGAAAGATAAGAGCTCGTATCTTCATATACATGGCGTACTTCCAAGAGTTCCTGGTAATAATATAATCAGTTTGTTCCCCTAGCAGCTCCCCTCATCTTCAGACATGGTTCAATCCCAAGAGATTATTCCTCAAGTCCCAAGATCACCTACGAATTTCCAAGTCAATAAAACTCTAATCATACAAGTGAATAAGAACCAGAGACAATAGTCTAACCATTGATTCACAAGAAAGCAGAGCAATACCGAGAAAACGTCAATAAAGAGCGAAAAAAAAGAAGCAAAATAATAACAGCATTCAAAAGAAAGAAACAATACAACACATTTATACAGGTAAAGTTGAAGACTGAAAGAGGCGGTATTTGAAGCTGGAATAGGTCAAGGAGCCATAATAGGGCCGTCTATTAATACCAAATACCTTCATGCAATCAATATCAAATTGAAGGTTTTTCTATGAAATTAACAAAAGAATTTCCTATATGCAAGAGATATTAGTGGAAAAACTTAGATGAAAATAACAAATTAGGCGAAAAATTCCCAGGAAAAGGCTATCATACCAGACTTGGGCTGTACAGTCGTATAGCAACAGTAACAGTTTAACCATCATACGGTTGTACAGCTTGACAGTCAGTTCTATTGCGTGTTTGTGTATTGTGCTGTGATTGGTAAGACGTTCAACAGTAGGCAGGGCCTTGAGAAGCTATATAATGAAATTCATTTGATATTAGTATCAGTTATAAAATAACTTTACTGCTATAAATACATTTTCATTTGGGAATTATTAATGAAAAGATCTTGGGTATAAATATGTTGAAGCAACAGAAATTCAATGGAACCTTATAATGTTCATCGTAACTGTAGGATGATGGATCAAAGAAGGGTTATTAGAGAAGTTTAAATGCGTGTACATAAAAAAAAATAAGAGGATCTTATCAGGTTTTGACAAAGTGCAACGTTGCAGCAACAGATTTGGAGAAGTTTCGCAAAAAGTACTATTTAACTGACAAGAAACTTGGCAGGGGACCGATCCTATGGATAAGTTTTCGCGGGATTTCAAAGTCAGAATTGGGAAGCCGTAGCTGTGAAAACAAAAATATTAGACAGTGTTGGAGATACTCGAGCTAAACACTGGTAGAACTGTTCCCAAAGAAATTTTCTTTTTTAATGAAGTAAAAGATATTGATGGATGCATGCGACTAATTGATTATTATATAGTTGAACAAGAATGGTGGATTGCAACAGAAGACCATCAGAATTCTATCACACTGGGGAAACATATTTTCAAAAATCAAACTTTGTGTGAAAACAAGGCTCTCCATCCTTTTTAAGCAAATAATATCAACAGTGTCGAAATTAGAAACAGCTGGTATTGCTCATAGTTTCAAAATTTAACCATCTATTTATTGATGAAAGTGACAATTTAATACGTCTTGGATGGGCAAATGAAAATCTTGGATTCGCCACTGTGAATCCTCTTCCTGAAAAAGGCTTTCAAAATTTCCTGATTGGTCCAGTTACTACTTGGTCTTTGGGAATAATTTTGGCGGCATTCCTGATCGGAGTAGAACCCTGTGAACGTGAAAACCCTAAAGGAATGACCATCAAATAATGGGTGATAAGAATATATCATTTTTGAATCAGAATTTGGTGTTCCAGTGTTTGAATTTGACCAGACATTAGCGACCAAGTCCGAAGTACATTCCCAATTATCGATGGTTCGTCAAAGACGTATAAATATGCATGAAGAAACAGTAAGACATTTGGGCTTGAGTTTATTTTTGCTTAAACCTCCGACGAATATGCAGGAAATCAACCACTTTAGATTCCTACCTCAAATTTGTGTTTACAGTTTGGGCATAGTTTCGGATATTTTACGCCATGGCGGCCTAAATTCTAGTCAATTTCAATGAAGTTTACAGGATTGCGGTCTCAAAAATTCTTGTTTTCTGGATATCAATATTATTATAATATACTTGTCATTTATAAAGATGTTCTTTTTGCCCTGGCTTTGGATATATATATAAAAAAACAACTTTCCCAATTCTCTTTTGGCACGAAAAATGGTGATGTTAGCAAAACCAAGCGACAATGAGTGAAGGTAGCCCCTTCATGACACCCCTGTCAGCTGAACAGATAACAGTTCAAAGTAAGTGAGGGGGACCTGATAGCTAGCTAAAACTACCTAAATATGGAATTCAATAGTTCAAAATGCAAAGTTATGCATCTTACAACCCCCATTACACTTACTATATTAAAGGTAAACAACTAGAAGCAGCAAGTTAAGAGGAGTTATTATTGATAATGAATTGAAATTTCATAGCCATAGGCGAGCACAAGTTGCTAAAGCTAACTAAGCTCTTGGGCTTATTAAGCACACTTTCATCACAAGAAAACCATGTGTGGTAAAGAAACTGTATACAGCCCTCGTCCACCCTCGCCTTGAATTAGGAATAGTAATAGCAACTCCACAATAGGAATGGATGATAGGACCACAGAGAATGTACAGAGAAGGGCAACAAAACTTATTCCCACCCTGCAGTATACTCCATATGAGCAACGCCTACAAGCTTAGAAGTTGCTCACCCTTACATACCGACGAAAAAGGGGTGATGTAATAACAACCCAGAAGTTTTTGAACTCCGGGGTATTGAAAGAAGTATTTATCCTTTCTCTCCTGAGCTGCACTAAAGGCCACAGAAAAATCTCCCCTGGTATCAAAGAAGAGAGCAACAAAATTGTTTTAGTGTTAGAGCAGTACCACTGTGGAATGGGTTGACAGAAAAGACAGTCAGGTAGTCACTATAGACTCATTCAATGCTGGGGTCAACAAACATTGGGCCAACGTCGACTGCAAGCTCAATTGGGACTGAAAATCAACTGAAGTCGCCACACCACTAGCAGCGAGAAATATATAGGAGGTCATCACCGCCTTATCTCGCTGGCGATTGCGATTTAAGGTAATAAGTTTTTTTTTTACCTTTTCACAAACAGCAAACTTAAACAAGGACACCCACATAAAGGATCGGGGAAGAGGCCAGTCCTCCATCCTATCCTTTTAAGACCAAATAAATCCTAGAAGGGTGTAAAATGCAAAAAAAAAAAAAAAAAATTAATGTTCTCGTTTTCTGACAGTGAGGTATTTTTTATGTCTTAGCCCTTGGATTTTTTAAACCATGTCTGGGGCTCCAGTAGAATTTCTTTAAGATTAAACAAAATCCATTTTGTAGGTAAAACAAACAAAAACATTGCAAAAATAACTTATTAGAAAAATAGCGCGACAAGGAAAAAGCCTTTTAGCTCTTAAAAAATTATACAAGGCGTGTTGAAAGTTTCAGAGTACTTTGATTTATATAATAGCCCAACGAATGTAATATATAAAGAATATTTTAACATTGGATCTTTCTCTATGTATATCCTACGTCTGATCACTCACGAGTGAAAACTGCGTTAGGGAGGTGCGGAATTTCATCTCCCGAGTTTTTTTTTATGGAGCACTTTAACTTCCGATAAAATAAAAGGATCTGTAAGCAATTTGTATCTTCGGCATCCCGCCCCAACTATTGTTCGTGCGTGCTTGCATAGGTCTGTAATGAATCAGGATTGGTCTTGGGACAGCATTATATTAAAAAAAAAGTTTTTTAACTGAAAATAAGCAACAACATTAAAAATTAAAACAAATATAAATTATTCCGTATATGAGGGGGCTGCCCCTTCCTCAGGCCTCTCTCTTTACGCTAAATTATTAATGTTCTCTGAAAATATATCTCATTAAAATTCACGGTCCTTGTGTTTGAGCAGTCTTCCTTAAAGAATTGCGACAAAAAATCACACTTTATCGCAAAAAGGAAGGGTTAAGGGAGTGACAGCCATCCTCACATACGGAATAATTTCTACCAGTTTTATGTTTAATGTTGCTACTTATTTTTACTTTAAGTCGCAAAGTTTGTTTTTTAATTTAATTCCTGACAGCTCTAAAGTCAAATAAGCACGGATCGTCTTGAAAGATTAAAGCAACCTTATTTCCCAATCTATGTTCTCCATTCCTTTGCTGTGCTTCAACGAAATCTTAGCCGTCCCCGAAAATCCAGCCACTTAAATAACACTTAAGTTTCTGTTAGTTTATCTGAGGTTAGAAGCTCGAAGTTTATGTGTGATGCATTGAAGTGGCATTTATCTCTGAAAGAGATTATTCTATGAGAACTGAGCCATTCCCAAACCAAACCACTTAACTCGATTTTTTTTTCCTACTTTTACTTGACGTTTTAGTGTCTAAAGACATGAGTGACCCTTAATTTAGCATGTTCATAATTTAATTTCGAAATCATAAATATCAATTCCCCAATTTATCAAAATTTAGTTTTGGGCCCTTGTTTGTAATGAGTACAATTACCGAATGAGTACAGATGTCTAAAAACTGCAATTGTGAGCAATCCACCGTCTTTCGTCCGTAAAGCGTGGCCATCATTATTAATCTAAAACACGTTTTCGGCCGAAGGCAATGAACCCAAAGATCGGTACCTGCGCAACGCAGATCATAGGTCAGCATGCAAAAAACGTTTTAAAATTTAAAATAATGTTCTCGAGAAGTCCTAAAAGAAGTCCTTAAAAGAAAAGTAAAGAGCCATATTACAACTTATGACGAGCGGAAATAAAATCCAAACTTAAAACTAACAGACATTACTATACACGAATAAATGAAACCCAAAACGACAATGAAATTAAAGAAAATTATCGCATCAAACACATAGGTAGCATAAGTGGGATAGAAAAATTAGGCTCCTAGGAATAGGATCAAACCAGTTTTTTCGTAGAAGTAATTAATTGATATACGGTCAGTGAAAAGAGCAAAACTATCTTTAGACAATCCCTCCTAAAACATTTGACATATCATCCTTTCAAAGCACCCACGTTTCAGAGCCATACTTGACCAATGGCATTACCATGGCTTCCAATTTTCTAATATTATTTCAAAAACTTATATTTCTACTCTTCCAAACTTTTTTCGATTAAGAAAAAGCATTGAATGCATGGGTAAATAGCTCTATCCCATGCATTCAATGTTTTACATCTTCCCTTCATTCATCATCTTTATTAATAATACTACCCAGGTAAGTGGAGCTGTCTATTTGAACAACTTACTGTCTATTTGAACAACTTACGCTGCCTAACATCCCCTCCACCCTCATTTGTTCTTAGTCTAAGGGACTCAGTCTTCCTAAGATTAATTTTCGAGCCTCTTCTTACGCCTTGAACTCTCAAAACCTTCAAAAATTTATTTGTTTCACTAAAATTACTATGTAGGACACTCAAAACATATGCATCTTCCTATTTGATAGCAAGCTCTCCCATGTCCTTTGGGCTGTGATAATTGAAAGTACGTCATATGCCATTTTCGTAACTTTTCAGGTGAGCAAAAAAACAGAAAAAATTTGCCGGCTATGGTCGCTCTGAAGAATGAAACTGATGGGGATAAAGGGAACATATTCTAAACCAACTTTTTATGCTCTTTTCAGTGATATAAATTAAATCCAAGTATTCCAAGCGAATTCAAAATTATTCCATTTTATGGCGTAATTCTCCTTTTTCTTGACAAAAAAGGAGACAAATGCCAGATCCCCATGCTATACGAGGTAACCATAAGATAATCCTCTTCTGTCAATCTGAATTGAAACAAGACCTGATAAAAAAAAGACATACGGCAATTGGAGGCTTATATATCTTTTTATCTTTGTAACTGTACAAGATAGGACAATTTTGACTGCATCATTGGATCCCTCGTGCTTAATTTACTCATGACACATACATAACTCATTTTCGACCAAAATGGCATATGTCGCGCTTTTAATTATCACAGCCAGCTTGCCCTGTTCCCTAGGACCAACCCCATAAAATGATCCATACATATTGTGGATGGGACATCCGAGGAGTAAAACCGAGTTTAACTCGTGATTACTCAGTGAACCAACAACTAACCTCACTTCCTATTTTAGCCGTAACAGTATTCTTCAAGTATTGCACTAATTACCTTAATGTACTTATCTGGTACATCATATAAGGATAGGACCTTCACTAAAGCTTTTCTATCATCTAAATCAAATGCCTGCTTATAATGTAAAAAACTGAGAACAAAAGAGATTCGATGGTTTAGATATTTCTCAATTTATTAATCTAGGATTAACAATTTTGTCAGAGCATCTTGTGTCTTCCTATAACAATACTATTCTTCTCTTAAAACTTCATCTAAAGCATCTCAGTCTAATAAGCGTCATCATGTCAAGTGATTTGCTTTCTACACAAATCAAGGTAATGCCTCTGTAATAACTACACTCCCTCTTATCTCATTTTTGTATAAAGCGGTTTAATTAGAGTTTTCCTAAAATAACTCGGCACTTCCCTTTTTTTCAAAAACCATACTCATAATTTACAGGAGCTGATTTTTAACTTCGCAACAGGCATATCTGAAACACTCATTTACCCAGCCATCAGCACCATGAAATTTGTTATTTTTTAATTTTTTAGTGGTGTTTAGTGGTTTAGTGGGAGGGGGGGGCTTACTCAGAAGGTAGCCTACGTATATGATGGTATTATGCTAGTCTAGTACTTCAATTCTAATTGGGTACTAATTAGATCTACGTCATTTCAAGTGTCTTACAATTCAGAAACTTTCTTTTTGCAAAATAAATCTTCCTTCCGTTCCGAGTTGTCATTTTTTCTTTCTTTTGCATATTTTTTCTTTCCGAGTATTTTTTCTTTCTTTTGCATATTTTTTCTTTCCGAGTATTTTTTCTTTCTTTTGCATATCATTTCTTTCAACTTTATCACAGTTTAACATAATATCAAATTGTTCTGCCATCCTTCCTCACCCCTTCCAAAAAACAGGGAATTGACACGGGTATAGAAATAAAAAAACTAAAGCTTAGAGCGGGAACTGATTCTGCTCGATGCTTTACAAAAGATAAAGTCTTTAAAATTAAAATATATAGATCAAGCCCGTATATAGGATTTTTGTGTGTGTGTGTGGGGGGGGGGGGGGTATAAAAAAATTTACAAAACGTATCAAAATTTGTGTATATGCATTTTGGTTACTTTTTTTAGGAGTCGAACAAAAATTTAAAGATTGTCAAACCGGTATCCCCTCCCCTGGATACAACTTGATATAGCTCAATAGTGTGGCTTTAATTTGGTAAATACTATACACTATTATGTTAATGAGTACTCAAGCTATAGACGCTTGATATTTTTTTTTTTTTCCTCCATCATCGAATATCTGCCATGCCTCCTATGAAGTAGATAAGCCTCTTTAAATGCGACCACTGGATAAAGACTTACTGGGTAAATAATTCTTCCTTTCGAAGTTACTTCTTTTCGAAGTTACTAAAATGATGGTGGTTTTGATTTGCATCCTTTAGTTTATAGGCTACATCAGTAATTTATTTAAAACGACCCTTGGTGGGAGAGGTGAGCATGCCCGTATCCAGGAGCGTAATTTGCCATGGGGCAGGTTATGACCTAGCTTTGCACCCTTCCCCCAGACCCCAGTTTGCCCCCAGCTCAAATTTAGTTTCTTCAAAAATCTTGTTAAAACTAGTTCAAGCATCTACAGAAACGGGTCATTTTTCTTTAGTGTATCTTTACCTTTATGGTTATCTGATAATATGGGCTCTGAAATGCAAAAAAAAGAAAAATATGTATTTTCAAATTAGCTACAGTTCTGCATTTTTTAAGGGCCGAGAGTTCTTTAAGAGACCATCTTTACCACTCTCTGTCCTGTCACGTCCCCTCTGTGCAGTGAAGCACATTAATTTTGATTTGATTTTATACACAAAATCTTTCCGCAATAAGAGCGGAACTGGCATCTCCTCAGCATCCATTTTTAACATTCAATTATAACATTCTTTCCAGATAAAGGGTGATTAGGGCGCAAAATACCCCCCCCCCTAGCCTTCGTCCTCCAGATTAATCAGAAGGACCACTCACGAAAACTTTAAAACCAGACAGAAGAGTATGTTTTTAAAGACCCCCCTCCAACAGAAGATTTACATAGCCCCCCTCCTACTGTAAAAGTGGGTGTGCAGCTGTGCAATACTGTACGTGAATTAACGATGCCTTTAATGCATAAAGTAGTTCGGACTAATTCAAATGAAGCTTTCAAATTACAGTCTATACAACCCTTCATTTTATGTACATATTATGTACATTTAGGAACAAAATACGCTGCCCCACGAAACTGACTGGTTATATCAGCATTTCACTAGATAGCATGTTGGCGCTGTCAGTACCAAAATTTGTTTCAAGCATATATCCCTCTTTAACGAAAAATTATTTTTATTATTTACATTGAAGTTCAAAAATTTTATCGTACCTTTACGGAAATATTGCTTATGATGAAAAAATGGGGGTTAATCAAGAGAAACCCGCATTCCGCCCTATCTCGTCCCTGGTATAAGGTCAGTTGTAACACATGCAGCATCTACAATTATATTTCCTAGATGGCAGGCAGAACTTTCAATCCTTTATTTTACGAATGTTTCCAAATTAGAAGCATTCTTGAAGAGCCCAAGAAAAACGTGACAACAATTCAAATGAAAAAAAAATTCACCGATCAGCATTGCCCCGGCAACTCCCAAATATATGATAATGACAAAGTAGGCACGCAGGCTTCGGAGGGTGCATTACTTAGTCCACTGGTAAATACCCAAAAATTCACATCAGGCAATAACGAGGAGATAATATTCTCAACTAATGAACATGGAGACAAGGGGAAATCTTATGCAATTATCAAACCATTATGTACATTATTTCAATGGAAAAATCACAGCAAAGAAGATGGCCCGAAAAACCGCTAAAGAAGCATATTTTTATTAAGACTTGGAACTAAAAATGTTAAAACCGAGAAATATCTTCATAAATATGGAATATCAGATAAAGACATGTGCGAATGTCAAAGGGAAATTGAAACAATTAATAGAGTGTGAAATTATAAACGCTACAGGGCAAGTTTGAAATCAATTTGTAAAGTTAAAGGTTATGGATGTAGTAAAATGTCCTATTATAGCCAATATGAAATACCAATGTCAATCTATAAGTCATTACTTTCTGCCTTTAAAAGTCCCTGGAGACTAGAAGTCTGCTGATTCTGATTGGTGGTTAAACAAGATGGCACCAAAATATAATAAAAAAGAAGAAAAGATGTTTTTAAAAAAACATCTAAACATCAATTTGAAGTTATTGATGTGACCAACAAATGGGTATTGAAAATTAGGTGTTCTAAACTGTCTAAAATCTAACTCATTTTTAACACTGAAGGTATTCCTGAAAAAGAAAATGCAACAGAGAAGATTTCATTTCAAGAAGAATAACCTATGTTTCGTTTTTAGTGTAAAATATGGCATAGAGTTAAAATTGAGAAATTAAAAATCTGAAAAAAAATCGAGTTTATCTGAATGTCTGATAAGAAAATCTGAATAAATAAAAAATAAAAAAGCATATATTTACTTATAGAGATAATGTGCATAAATAGCACTAAGAATCTAATATTGAATATTCTTATCTAGTCAACCAGACTGTGGCCTGTCACTTGTTTTAATACACTTGACAATTAGTTTTTTTTTTCTTCTTTTTTTACTACGTTGAATATTCAACTATACGAAATTCTTAACATCAAATATTAGCCGTCTAACTTTAAATCTGTAATTCTTTATTAATTCGAGAATAACAGCTTAAAATTCAGGAGCAAAAGCGGAAATTGTCGGGGGGAGGGGGGGGAGTATTTGAAAACTTTTTTGCTAGAAAAGTTACCTGTATTTTTCAGAATTTTTCAAAATTATGTAATGTCTTATATTTTCTAACTTTTGAGGGAGGTGGAGGGGGTTCAGTTTGGATAACCCTAACAGCACTCATGCGGAAATCTGAGGCATTCCATTGTTTAGGTAAAATTATGGGGGGTCAAGCCATTCACTAATTCAGAAATTGAGTTCTCACACTAAGGAAAGTAGGATTATCAAAAATGTAAATCTTGACTATTGCTGCTAGGTGTAATCTACTCCAGAAGAAACAACATTTTTTAATTGAGGTACTTTAGCCTATTCAAAGCTCTTCGAAAGACGGAGGAGGATCTGTTAGATGTTTTCCAGAAGAAAATGTCTACTGATTGTTTTGAGTACTGTCTGACTGACCGCAATTCAAACAGTAAGCTGTGAAAGAATGTAACTCAATCCGCTTTCTACGCCCATAACGAGAGACAGGTTGAGATGGCTAGGACACGTTCTGCGGATGAAGGATGACCGATTGCTAAAGATCGCCCTTGTCAGCCAATCTCTAAGGCCAAACGAAGAGTAGGTCGTCCCCGTACGGGGTGAGAGGAGGTCGTAAGGAAAAGTTTAATGGGAATTTCAATTTCCTGGGAGGGTGTAAAGAAATAGGTTTTTAATAGATTGAGATGGAGGAGCATGTGTAGCTGTGTTGGCCTCAGGCGGCTTGGTGTTGCAGTGAGTTGTTAGTAGTAGTAGTAGTGCTCCAGTTTATAATTTGATGAAAACTTTCTCGTAAAAAACATTCAATTCAACTCATTCTTTGCAATTTGCGATTTTAGAAAGTCCTAGTGTGATACAGAATGGTCTATACACCTTATAACATCGAAACGGATATGCTTTATTGAAAATAAATTATGTCGACATGTTATGGTTTAATTTGTCTTATATATTTAATTCATCTTGGAGTTTATTGAATTTACCAATTAATAAATGGGAGTATTAACCAAATCAAGACTTATTGATTATTAAGACTTTTGTTATTCTACAATTCGGCCACAACTAATCTACAGTACGCCTTTACGGCTTAATTTTTTCAATTGACAATATAAGTAAAACTCTGTTACATTACGTCAAAATTTTATTTAAACGTAAATAGTGATTCATCTTTTTCACTTAACATGTACTGCAACTGTGGTCTCTATAACTCTATTTTCTGAACGAATCTTTTAGGGTTAAACCAGTGTTAGATAATTTCGGAGACCACACTGCCTTTCCATGACGATAAATAAAAGTTCAAATAGGGATAAAATCCTTTTAATAGACAGTGATGATGATAGCAGTGATAGAAATTCACAAAAATACCACATATTTTGGTCACATATGCAGTGACCGTCATCAGTAGTAAAACTGATGTAGTTTCACTATTGATGACGGTCACTGCATATGTGACCAAAATATGTGGTATTTTTGAGAATTTCTATCACTGTTATCATCATCACTGTCTATTAAAAGGATTTTATCCCTATTTGAACTTTTATTTAAACCAGTGTTAAATCACAAAGAAGTTAGTCATTCTCGCATAATCCCCCAATATGCTTACGAGACGTGCTTTAATCCATCTCTAGTTTCGGAATGTATGTTGAAAACCTAATTTCGTGAAAGTGTTTCACCAATAAAAAATTAGAAACAGAACTTGTGGTTACACAGCAGACGGTAAGCGACGGAATATATGCAAATGACTGATATTCAAATTCAACAAAGAACAATTACACATCTATATCAAAAGGTGATAAAATATTGACAAAGCTAAATAATAAATTAAACAAAAATCAGTATAATAATGCAACAGCTATAAATGGGGCAAAAGAGGCAAACTATTGTACGAAATAATAGAAAGTGTAAATTTCAAAAAGAGACATTGTGTTGCCAACATGGTTAAAGGTCCAAAAAGATAAAAAAAAATGTCGAATTTAATGTATTACTCCAGAATATATGTTGAAAAGGGCTTATTTTGTTGCAGTTTTTACATGGTATAATACCAGTGTTCCGCCAATAAAAGATTGAACTAGGAATTGGTGGCTATATAGCAGATGACAAGTGAGAAAACGTGTTTTTATTTACAAACAGTCGATATCTATACCCAACGAAGAATTATTTCACATCTGATATCACAAGGTGTAACTAAGTTTGACTAAGCCTAAGAAAAATAAGAAAAAAGCATTACAATGCAACAAAAAGGGGCGAACTACAGTGTAAAATAAGATAAAGTGTAAATTTCAAAATCCCATCCTACGTTGCCAACTATTTTGTCAGCCCGTTTTATGTTTTATTTTCGTGTCCAGGGATCCAGAGGTTGGCTAAAGGTACCTGATGATATAAAAAGAAGTACTGAAAATTCTACTCTCTAGATCTTTCGTTTTAAAAATTTTAGGCTCGAGTTATGACATACGTGCGTGGAAAAATTTTCAGGATTATACAATTTATAAAGATAACTAATTACTATTATGAAAAAAAAAAGAAGATAACGAGGAAATTTGTGAAGACAGTGAATAACACAGTAAATACAACCTATGCGGATATTATATAGATTTTAAAACTAAACTCATAAAAATAAATTTTAGAAGATTCTCAGTTTACTCACCTCACATACGTTCAGCCATGACTACGTGAACCTATGTGAGCTGAATCTATGTGAGGGGAGGAATCCAAGACTCTTTAAAGAAAATATATGATTTTAATTCTAAAATTTAGTTTGTAGATAAGATTTCCGTAAGTTTGTTTTCTTTTATTTGATTTATATTGTATTTTGCTGATAGAATTTTACTGTTGCATATAAAGCCAAAATACCCGCATAGGTTGTATTCACTGTCTTCACAAATCACCTCGTTATCTTCTCTTGTTTTGTATAATGGAAAGGTAGTGTGGTCTTTGTCAGTATTTACTATTATGAATCGGCTGAGGAGCAATAATTTTTAAAATCTTACCACATTTAGGGCTGGTTCTGACTGCCCTAACGACACTGATCTAAGCCGCTGAAGATTCGATTCCGTCTGGCAGAAACCTAAAATAAAAAAAAAAACAATTAAAAAGAGCTGACAAAATCAAATTTCGATAAAATTCAGAAAACTTTAAATAAATAAGCTAAATTATAAATCCTAAAGATCAGCTTTCACAAATTTAAAATAAACATCAAGCCTGTGGTATTACTATTATTGACAAGCAGGGCTGTTTCCAGGATTATTTTTCGGGAGGGGGAGGGGCTATAAAATAATGTTTTTCGGGAGGAATTAAAAAAAACTTTGAAAAACGTATCAAAAATCTGTTTATATTCATTTAGGTTACGTTTTTACGAGTCAGACAAACGTTTTTTATGAGTCGGACAAACATATCTACGACAACGCCAAAACAAAACTGCAAAAATGACACAACAACAAGGATACGGCAAAAACAATTTTGAGATCAAACCCCCATTTTTCAAATATGTCCACAAGCGATAAAAGGGTAAATGGCTTAGGTAAGAAAAAAACCCCAAACATTCAAACATTTTGAGAACAAAAAAGACAGGGGAAAACGAGTCAAAGCAATAGGAAGCTTAAAATTTTTGGGTTGAAAAGTCTCAGCTTGGCAAAACATCTCAACTGCATTAGCGCAGTCGATTTAAAACTCTCATAGAGAAGTTCATATTCTAGTAGGGCAAAAATGAACATTAACGGACAGTCAACAACACTTTACATCAACACCTAGAATCGTCAGTGTTACGAGTATCTGACATTTTAAAATTTACTAAAATAATTGCCAAAAACCACTTGTAGAGTTGTTTTCAAAGCAGGATCAGCAGAGCAATTTATGTTCAATCACACTTCGATCCTCTTGATCTACATTATCCTGCTGACAGAGGCGGTTTAGGGAAGGGACAGAGGGGACAGCTGCCCTTGGACAAAAATTTTAAGGGGGTACAATTTTAAATAAATAATCTAACGGTTATAATCATTTTGTAATTTTGACATTTTATTTTATGAAAATAAAATAGAGGGTACAAATTAATAAATGAAAATAATTAATAAACCTAATAAAAATAATGAAACAATAGTAATTAAAATAATTAATAATAACTGAATACTTAAATAACGTGAATAATAAACTTAAAAATAACTAAACAATAAATTATTAATTAGTAAATTGAAAATGATTTTGCAAATAACTGTAAATCTGGCTAAAATTTGGCCTGAAAATTCTGTGAAAGACAGGGGAGGAGGCGCTAATAAAGATTTTGCCCTGGCTACGAGAGAGGCCAGAACCACCACTGCCTGCAGATCCCTTCCTTTGAGGGCAGCTTAGCAAACGTTTTTTTGACAATTACCACAGACGTGCGAAAATGTCAGATACGACCTTTAGGCGTACCAGCAATGATATATTCACCATCCTCCTTTTTAGCTATTGCGTCGCACGAAGGCAATGAGCCCAACAACTAATTAAAACTTAATAGGAAGAAGACGAAATTCTAACACAGGTGCTGTAGGATAAGAAAACTTCAATGGGAGAATTTATAAATCTTTGTTCTAAAAATACACGTGGCGATCCTTATAATTTGTAATTTGGATCATGCTCTTCATTACCTCGATTATAATACCTCTCTAGAATTTATAGAAGGATGCTTAAACATGCTTTACCAAATATAATACAGTTATCTACTTAATGAAAAAAAAACATTGAAAAAAAGTCATTTGTCCAGGATAAACAATTAATTCAATTATGCTTATCTCTGATATAAAAAGAAACCAATTACAATATTGAGAATTATTCACCACTTGGAGAATGAAGTGATAGTACAAAAGAATGAAGTGAAACTAACATTTCATTGCAAATACAGAAACGCCTTCAGTCGGATGTGTCATGAAAAAAAAAGTCCATGAAAAAATAAGTAAAAAAAATGAGATTAATGTAGTTAACCATTTAAAGGTAATAATAGTAAAAATATAATATTATCATAATGCATATTATATTAGTGAATTAAAAATCAATAATATAATTATTTATAAAATTAATTTCAATTAATGAGCATTGTCTTGTCAGCACAAAGTAAAAATGAAATTCGTGCGAAACTAATTTCGAGCAACGGCAGTTGGTAGTTACCAAGTTGTATAGAAATAATAGCAGATGTTATGTTTCTGATATGGAAAAAAGAAAAAAAAAGACATTTAGCAATGTTGTAAACGCCACCAATCTATACACCAAGGAGGATAACCTTACATGGTCCATATAACTCTTTTTTCTTAAGGATGTTGGCATACATTGGGATCTATTCTCGGCCATGCGTTTATTGTACTTCTCTATCCAAATATCTTTAGCTATCGAAATACGGACTTGTAAGATTATGTTGGGTCAGGCCTTCACTATTTATGACAGTGTGCTTAAGGTTCTTGGCCTCGAGTCGCGTTTTTACTGCCCTCAGAGACTTATTTGCAGTTCGGCCAATTCCTGCTCCGTAGCAGCAAAAACAGGACGATCCTGCACCCGCTAGCCCCCGTTACGTCCCGTACCCGGAGACGATACAAGCTCAACCCAGTGAAATGCCGTACGACTCGCTACCAGCATTCCTTTGTCCCCTTTTTTACAGACATGGTCAACAAATCCTAAGAAAAGTCGTATGGTTTTATTCATTTTTTGTTGTCGTATTTGTTATTTAACTTTGTCGTATTTGTAAAAACCCTCAGTATTAGTGCTTTTAGCGCTAAAAAGAGTAAGTTTAATAGAATATGTCTATATCTATGTCTATTTCATTGAACCGAACTTGGAATATAGTCAAATGAATAGAAGTGATTAGACGGGAAAAACTACTAACTCCACTTCACTGATGTTTTATGATTTTGATTCCGAAGCGCTGGATATACCCTTAGCTTTTTTGTTCACACTATATTTCCTAGAAATAAAGATTAGCACCCTCAAATGACAAAAGAACACTTTAGTTCATTTTATCCACATATAATTAAGCTAGAAACTATTCAGTGAAAACTTAGTGAATTTTTATCCCAGAAAAAGATACCCCCCCCCCGAACAAAAACCCTAAATACGTGCTTGTATACGGGTGTGTCAGTACTTCCACTTGGCGTCAGTTTAACGTTCGAGCCACATTTTATGAGTAGCTTTGTCCAATTCTATACTAAAATGTTGTTAAACACGTTCTCTCAACTCAAACAGCCAAGAAAAGAATAAAATAAACAACGATCTTAAAATGTTTTCCATCAGATGATTGGTGAGTTAAAATCAAAATTAAAAATGATACTTATTATCATTATTGTTATTATGGAACGTATTCAAAAAACTAATTCGATGTTCAGGCTATAAAGGCCCATTACCTTAACGTAAAAAAAAAACAAAAAAAAAAAAAAAAAAAAAAAAAAAAAAAAAAACACACTGATAGCTGCTGGACAATTGGTATCCCTTGGGCGTGGTGTTTTGAGATTGGGCAAGTATATCTCTTTTTTCCCGTTTGTTGAAGAGCGTTTCTTTGTAGTGTCAAAATTTCTATCATCGACTTCATTCATCCCGAAAACCTCACCCACCAGAATCAAGTCAGCAGCAGTCGTCCCACAAAAGAGAGGGGAGAGTCGCCAAAGGATAGCCAGCCATCAGCAGCCAGTGCCACTTGATCCTTCGAACCGGTATTAACAAGATAACTTCCTTTTTCCACCTCGGATTGTTCCTCAAGCCATGTTTTCTTGGACCACGACCGGCACTTCAAATGTTCAGGGGGATTGACCCCACACACATAATTTTGGCAGTCATTACTGAGCTCAATTTATCCAATCTTAACAGAGTATTCCAAAAATACCCTGCCTCATGGTCAGTCACTGGGCAGGACGGGAAGTGGCAGGACAATAGCTGAAATTAGCAGTGTTAATCCTTTATTTATGCCTACTACTCTCACGAGTACCACGAGAAGTTTGTAACACTACACCCACGCCCCCCCCCCCAAAAAAAAAAATAAAGCCTATCTACCTTATCAATTTTCTGTGTTTTCTATAGAAGAAGTCAAAATGGCAACTGAGCTTCTCATAACAAGCAGATCATAGTCAACACAGTACCATTGACTTATTAAAAAGCGGTATGTCTCCCACGAATTATATTTTCTATGGTTTAATTCTATAAAAGAGTTTGTGGTACATAAATTTGTAGAAGGACTCATTTTGTTACAAATTGAAAGTCCAACACCTTCTTTAACTGCCAATGACGAATAGAAGGCAAACAACCGCTCCTTTAACGTCCCAGACTCTCCTGGTGGCCCCATTCCCACGTGCCATCGATCGAAATTTCAAGATAGCGCTTTTAATCAGAACGGTCAACAATACAAAACCTGTGCCCTCGAGGGCAACATAATGAGTTATCCTAGGGGTAAGGACTCGGCATTATGAAAAAAGCTATTGTAAAACAGAGACTTACTTCAGAGACATCTTGAAATAGAAAACAAGATGGCTTCGTAGCACCTAGCTAAAATCAAAGTCATACAAGAGTTTTCAATCTGTCTGATGGAGGGGCCAAAAGTGTATGATTTCAATCCGTTGGATTGAACGTATCAAATCTTGTTTAAATCAGACCTATACATTGACTTATGTGAATGACGAAAGACCCAAAGTGTTAACCTTGATCTGGCTTACCCTCCCCTTGCCCTTCTTTTATTTTAACCAAAAACGGTATTGCGGATTTCCGGACTTGTTGATTACAAACTTGAGGTTAATTATACAATGTGAAAAAAATGAACCTGTATCTTCTTTAAGAGAATTTTGCCGGATATTTCCTGCGACCGTTTCTCGCCTTCGTCTAACATCTTCAGATATTTGCCGAAAAAATGGCCGAGTTCGTCCAAGTACAGATGCTTCTACCGGAGTAGAAGGAAGAACTCCATGCTCCGGCTGAAAGAAAAATTAGTATGAACAGCTTATTCTGACAGGATTTCATTCCCATACTTCCACAACAACAAGCTTGTTGCAGCGTAAATTAGTATGAACAGCTTATTCTGACAGGATTTCATTCCAATACTTCCAAAACAACAAGCTTGTTGCAGCGTAAATGTGCATGAGGCCAAACGAGAATTGCCCAAGCCTCTAGTTTAAAATTACATTTCGAATTCGAATGAATTCGAATTTGACTGAATTCAAAAAGGGCGAAAACAGCCCCGATGTCAAGTAATATTACTGAAAATTATACACTATCGGATTTAGCATATCAGAAAATCCTGGTGTAAAGGATTCAAGACGCTCAAAATGAATGATACAGGATAAAAAAAAAAGTGGCAAATGCATAAGAAGAGATATAAAAACAACAACAGGTAGAACAGTGGGGAATTGATTTAAGATAGTGATTTTTTTTTTTAACCTTAAATGAATGTTTCGGCTCTATATCCAAGGGCTGTCCTCAGCAAAGAAGATATCATAGGCAGCGCAATCGCGCTGCCTAAGTAAAGAACGATGTTGGCACAATGCATTAATTTTTTTTTGTTTCCTTTAGACCAGGGCGCTTTGTATCGAAGGAGTTGTCGTAGAAACTTCGAAAAGGGCTCATTCAATTGAAAATTGGAGTGGCTAGTGCCCTTTTTAATAGGCTAGTAGAAAGTGATTGGAAGGCAACTAACACCCCTTCTACGCCCACAATTTCCCCAAACACATCCAATAAAAATTTTGAGATAGCCATCTTGTTCAACGTAGTTGAAAGTTTTGGACATTAGATCTTTAAGGATGAACCTCCCCCCCCCCACAGCCCTCAGAGCAAGGGTTGTAAATTATGGGAGTGTTTCTCTCTTTTTCGTAAATCAGGCAATTTTTCTCAGGCTTGTATCTTTTGATGGGATAACTTTAAGTTAATGAATTTTTATATATTTGAAATCAGCACAAAAAGCCGATTCTTTTGATGTATTAATTTTTTATCAAAACTCCTTTTTTTAGAATTTCGGTTATGATTAGCCCGAGTCGCTCCTTACTTACAGTTCATTACCACCAGCTGTTTGATGCACACAACTGACCCCTTTCGTATGTGTTTCTAACATGTAGATAATTACATAGCTCTCACTTTTGTGTAAAAAGTTAGGTAAGGGTCAACTTGGCAGAAAGAGTGATATAATACAAACAGGCATACATTTCTCTTATGTTTAACATCTGAATGTAAGCTTACCTTAGACTTCCTTTTAATATTCATACGAGTCTGATCTGAATTCTGATGAAACACAATTAACGAGAAAGCAAATAAAAAAAGAACTATATTCAACCAAAGGGATTTTGGCGCAATAAATGCTATTGTTAAGTACAAGAGAAAAACATGCAATAAAAAATTTCTACTTTTACAAAAACATAATCCTATTTAATTTGAAAGTATCAGGAATCTGATACTATCTCACCCAAAATACACTTTCAACGTCATGGTCGGCAAAGCATAAAAATCATGAAATCTAAGAGTAATCTTGCTGTAATTAAATTACGATAAAATACACAAAATAAAATTATATGTATTAAACTACCAAAGGAGATACTCATCCTTTATACATTTCTCTGTTCTAATTTCTCAAAGTGAGAAGTTGTTTTAATTCGTTGGCTTACTATGAGATAACTTGAAAAAAATATTATTCAGTGAATGAATGCTTAACCTCTGCTTAACCTGGCAGCTGATTACCCTAACACCCACGTTTGAAATCAAAACTGTACAACCTGAGTTCTACCAGGGCTGAGATTAGGCAAATCTCAGCCTTACCTGAGATTACCCATCTTCGACGAACAATTTTTAGGAACCCCTGGAATTAGTTTAGAGGCGTATATGTTTCAATAGCTTTGAGTAATTGCCAAATAGAAAGTTCTTGAGAGGATGAATAAAAAAAATAAGTCAGTTGTATGGATGATCGAACGATTACGACGAATAAGATCTTACCTAATTTGTCAAATTATAAATATATATATATATATATATATATATATATATATATATATATATATATATATATATATATATATATATATATATATATATAGGTTAAATTTATAATGTTGATGTTCTTTTTGCCAAACTTTACCGTTTCTGTCTTGTTAAAGAAATAAAGTTCAATCAATTAGGATGTTTTTCCTATATATATATATAATATAATATATATATATATATATATATATATATATATATATATATATATATATATATATATATATATATATATATATATATATATATATATATATATATATATATATATATATATATATATATTTATATATAGTTATATAGTTATATATATATATATATATATATATATATATATATATATATATATATATATATATATATATATATATATATATATATATATATAAAAGTTAAATTGAGTTAATTTGTATTGAATGGTATGAAAAGAGTAGAAAAAGTGAATAAGTTTTGGTTTATGATAAAAGATTGTGTGACGCTGCTCAAATCAAAATAGTGGCTTAATAAAACGTCATACGTTCTTACCATTTCTACGTTTGTTGATAATGTTATTCAAAAAATGTGTTGTAAGTGCCAGTTAAGTATGATGTATAATTAGTTGAAAATAAAAGTCAAGTCAAGTCAAAAGTCAAGTCATATATATATATATATATATATATATATATATATATATATATATATATATATATATATATATATATATATATATATATATATATATATATATTGTTAACCCTAGATAGCGAATAAAAATCAGATTATTAATCCCGCGACTATGATCGATTCTATCATTTCTATTTTATCAATAACTTATTATCTATTCTATAATTGTATATAACCGAATTAAAAGAGCCACACTACCCACCAGTCACAATCAGTTTTAAATGAAAAAAGGAAGAAAAGCAAAACATACTAGAAAAAACGAATTCTGGAAATCAAAAAAGGAAAGAAATTGACTTCGAACATCAAATGTTTTTGTTGCCAGAACTTTCGTTTATTACAGCACAAGTTTGTTTCATTTGATGATTTCACACACACAATATGATGTTTAGGAAATTGTCAAGTTCACAAACTTGTGTAACAACAAAATGGCACGAAAAAAAAATCCCCGTTAAATTAAGTTCAAATAGCACTTTTACGAAGGACCAAACCCACCCCCACCCTCAAGGGATATGCGTATTTGAACCTTCTCCCCCCAAAATATCGGTTGTGATACACCTATGTTTTGGTACAACCTTCTTGAGGAATGATCCGAAAAATGGATTACTATTTTGTATAATTAATTACTAACATTTGAGATTTTTCCAGGTAGAGGGGTTCACCAGACATATACGAAGGCTATTCTTTTGCAGGGGCTGTAATCTGAAAACAGTGATTAAACTGTGTATTATTTATTGATTATGAAAAAATAGAAGCTCTCCGTCAAGGCGTGGGTCTGGAATTGACACCTGATGGTATCGGGTATGATTGTTTCACACTTTTTTTAGTGGAGGGAGAGGGGTTAAGGATGACCCTTATAGGGAGTCCTCACACGCATGCAGACAGGGACGTACACACGGAGGCCTATTGCCTCCCCCAAAATCCTTAATTTTCTTGAATTTCTGGGCACCTCTTATTCAAGTTATCAATTAAGTTTTTTTGGTACTTCCTTGTTAGCCGGTACACACTCAGAACTTCAGATCTACAACATCAGACAATAACAGATTGTATACGGAGACAATTAGCTTAGGCTCAGTTGAAATCTACGTTGTAGGTATATTTTTATTCAATATTTAATATACAGAGATGGCATTTTGGTTGGGTTGGGTTAGGTATTTAATATAATGCGTTCTGGGCAGCCCCCCCCCCCGTTCTAAAATTCTTTGTTGCAGTTTCCATAATTTTGTAACTAAAGTATTATATTTTATCATATTTTGGTATATTTCGTTAGGATTAACTTCATTCTCGAGTGTGTACTAGCTAACAAGAAAGTACCAATTTTTTTTTATTATCGGCCCCCAAAACAATTTTATGATTAACTCTCCCCCGCCAAAAAAGTCCTTGTGTACGAACTCACATACAAGTATGTCTGTTTAGTAGACTTACCGTTGGACAAAGGTGCCATGACGGCTGCTGCCCAATCAAAGGAATTACTAACTTTCTAACTCGAGTTGCCCGTTTGGGTATTCCAACTTGTTCCATCTTATCCACTGGCTCCATTTGCAAAGACACCCAAATTAGACCATTGACACGGCCCTGGCATCCACAACACAGTGTAACACTAATAACTACTATAAATGCATTTAATGCCAATTCATTAAGAAGACAAATTTATGGTGTGTTTCAGATGTAAAAGAATTATTTATCAGACACGCAGAATCACTTATCTTCACAGTGTTTCACTCCACGGAGTTTATCTAGATTAATCTTTCAGAATAACCGATTCCTGTGTAATTTCCAGTGAACGGCAACTTATCTCTCATATTCCCTTAGAAGATTGAATGACCTCTCTCGGGGTCAGGAACAAATCTTAAAATACTTCTTCAAGATACTCACTTCTTCAGTACTTCACCAAAAGAATGATCTTGGAGAATACCCAATTCTTGTATAATTCAAAGAAAAGTTAATAGATGGTATCATTCTTTTGGTCCACAAATTGATCCGAATAAATTGTCTCCGTCAGTAACGAATTCTTGATACTTCCCCGGACAGACTTTCAAAGAAGCACTAACAATGACAAGAATCACATTTATAAGTCTATTACTAATTAGACTTCTGTTCACGTGTTCACAGCCTACTGAGGTTTCACAACTGGTGGCTTATGTCATTTTTTTGACAAATGCAAATGGCAAAATATACTGCTGAGAAAAAACCAAAATGAAAGTTGATTATTTTCAAACAAGGCTGTTACAGTTAGATAATTACGAAATTAATATAGTTCTAGGCTATTAATTATAGAGGTTTTGATGAGTAGCCGAAATGCGTTGTATTCGTATATCAAAATTAGAGGATTACCTAAAGAAAAAAATTGGATAAAATCAATTCAAATTTTTAGTTCATTAATAGCTCGTTTACAAACACTATAGCCCCAAGCTTAATCAATTTCAAAAATGACTCAGCAGCTCTTCAACGGTAAAAGTTTATCTAAAAGTTAATTTCGACGACATAATTGCTTTAAAGAAAATTTGCTATTTAAAAATGTCAAATATTTCAAGCGTGAGAACTGATTAAAAAAAAAAGCCAGATCACCTACTAGCACTTATCCAATCATCGTAAACACAGTAGTGTATCACTGCTTAAGACGATATGATTTCACTACACAGATTCATTATAAAGGCGAGCCAAAATAGAACGTAAGACCAGTTCAGATCTTGATATTTCAACTCCATAGTTTACTGACGAACGAAATTTTACGACTGAAGGACTATTGTCCCAAGCTAGAAGACTTTGCCAAGGAAACTATCCAAGAAAATTATGAAGCATTCATACCACAACTAAAAAATACGGGTTAATCACTTTCAAAAAGTACAGAAAATCTTCCGCGTTTGCAAAAGTACGAATAATAACCACAGAATGAATGCGCCATAAATTTAAAAGAGATTATAAGTATAGTGCTTTGACACTCAATACATGACGTCACATTTCAAATATTCACCAGTAAAAACCGCTTTGCACATTGAGTGATAATAAGAGTTAAATACAGAAGAAATAAAGTTGGATAAATGCGTTGCTACCTGCAGAGGAAGTCGTCTGGTATCCAAACTTCAGTGCAGGAACAAACCACTTTTGTTTTAGCAATTCAGAAATCAAGAAAAACATGAATGCACATGTCAATAGACCACAGCCTATTATTCGTCAAAACAGTATACTTATTACCAGCTTTAAGAAGAGTTTGGGACAGAAATTTTAAACTTTATTCTTTTCGGAGAGGTTTCAAAAATAACTTCTTGAATTGCTAAACATAACACTACATCTGCACGGACTGCAGATTTTTCTCTTTTTTTCTTTCTCTTTTTTTAAGGCAGCTTTACACACTCAGCACTAACAGGATAATGTATTGATTCTAGATTTGAAACATCCACAGAAAATAACTTTGTTCCTCCTATAAAACATAGGTTATTGGGCACATTTCCTATATGCAGTAAACAGTTCGTAGGCTGAGAAATAAGTTGAATTTAGCACGTTCAAATCTGAATATCAACTTAAAGGTCTTCAATACACTAGAAAATAACTGCAGTGAATAGTGCCAAAAGATCAACTCATAATATTCAAATACTGTATTATATACCTCGAGACCTTCACGTTATCTTCGTCAGTACACAAAGTTCATGAAGATTGATTAAAATTGTCTGACACATTTGATTAAAGTTCTCGTTGTGCCAATGGCTAAAATTAGAAGTACTTCTAGGGCACAAAAAGTATACTAATTGTTGTGACGATACTTATCTAAAGAAGACAAAGTATAATCTAAAATTGACACTGGTTGCTATTTGGGAGAGGACCAAGAAACCGTACACAACCAAGGGTTTCTAAGGAGACAGGGGGACCAGGAGCCATGGGCGCCCATACGGGGGGGGGCAGGGGCTGGCTGAATGATGTTGCCTTATTTTTATATTTTTGTTCTGAGATTTCTATTATATAGCATTAAAAGTGTCAATTAGACGAGGCCCCCTCCCTGGAATTCAGCTTATGGGCACCCATGCTAGGAGCAAATGTGAGTAAAAATATTCCATCTCACATTAGAGAAAATCTTTGTGTTCATAGGGAAGATTTTTGAATTGACCAGGCCTTAGCTTGCTTTTTAGAATAGCCATTATTCAATTTTGTTTTGTGTACCACGTAAATAAAGTTGCCAGTTCCAAATGGTTTATCTCATGAACAAGTTTTTACACAAATAAAAAAAAACTGATACAATTATTAATTCAATAACTCCTTTAAGAATTTAAGTCAAACGCGCAAGTAAGCAATACAGCTTGAAAGTATGGTAAATAAAAACAAGATTCCACGATGGGTGATCTCCACAATTACTTCATTTATTTAAAAATCACTTTTTCCAAAAAAAAAATATTTTTTAAACGAAGTAAAAAGCCGTATTAAAACCTAAAACCAGCAGAAATAAAGTTATATAATAAATCAAAATTAAAAAGAACAGAAATTACTATCAATGAATAAATAAAACCAAAAAGAGCAGAAAATAAATTAATGCAACAAACTTAAAGATAAGAGATACAGCTAAAGATGGATAAAACTGTCCTAACGAGCAGAAATTAAAATGAATAGCCAAGTCAAACATAAAACGAACAGATATTACCAAAAACAAGAGTACTGATATTATCCCCTAAACCTTAAAAAGTCCAAAGGGTGATGTGCGCTGCACTGAAAACTGTTTGTACTTCCACCCGAGTGTCTGTATTTGCCATAACAACAACACAGCAACAAAAATAGTATCACAAGGCTAAACAAGGTTTACAAATAAGAGTGGTTCTACTCTTCCCCTCCCTCTCAAACCCTCTAAACGGCTAGAGAATCATTTGCATTTTACTGAAAACGATATGTATTTTGAACGGTGTGCTTTTTGATTTATCGAAACGTTGACAAAAACGAGAACTATACTAATCAAGACTGTTAGAGATAAATAATGAAAGTGGGCTGATGGTTTAATATGCGATGATATTAATTCTTGGAAGTCTCAGCAATCTTTGAATTTCAATGTCATAATTATAAAATAGAAACTGTTTAAAATATATATGTTTACTAAAGCACATATGACCTTTTGGTCTTTAGAAGGTTTAGAAGGGCGGTAGCCCTACTCTTGCGTGTGGTAGTTTCTGTTCGTTTTAAGTTTGACCTGATTATTCATTTTAATTCTATAAGTTTTAGGATTCACGGACGCCAATTGGAGACGGAGGGGCAATTGTACTTCCTAAATTTTGATAAATATCTTCTTTTTTGAATTTGCAACAAAACAAATCAAAAATATCCCGCTAGATTTTGAAAAAAAAATGTTAAAAAATTGAAAAAAATTCTTGACCTCCTCTACATTTTCTTGAATTGGCACCACTATTAAGATTCCCATTCCTCCCCCATAGCCCACAAAGGAATCTGATCAAAATAAAAAATCCAGATATATACATATATATATATATATATATATATATATATATATATATATATATATATATATATATATATATATATATATATATATATATATATATATATATATATATATATATATATATATATATATATATATATATATATATATATATATATATATATCCAGGAATGAAACGACCCCTCATTGCCCTAGGACAAGTATTGTGAAAATAGGGGCGCGGGCAAATGGGCAAATTATCAACTGTTTTAAAGATAGGTTGTATAGGTTTTGTGAGGTTGATAATCAGAATCATTTATTAACATAAAAGCTTTCGTAGTCAGGGTTTAAATCCCGACTAAATCGCGCTATTATTTACAAAGTGAACAAAGACACAAAAAAATTAATACACATGTCACTTATTGCAGACAGAAACATAAAAAGGCACAAACGAATTGCTGAAGCGATTAGTGCGACACTTGGGCTGGGCTAGCTTTGTTGCTTTTGATCTTGTAGTTACTTTTTTTGTCTGCATTGGGGGTAATATATGTCTGTGCTTATCACTTGTCAGAAGAACCTGGCCAAATATACAGATAAGTTGAAAACGGTGATCGTGGAGTGACGGCAAATGTAGTTGAAACAGTGCTGATTCGTAATCGGTGTACTGATCAACCAGTATGGCCTTCACCGCTCTTTTCTGGACTGATTTAAGTACTTCGCTCATATAGGCAGTGTTCTGAACCTATGGAACCCATACAGGGCACGCATACTCTAATATCGGGCGAATATATGTCAGGTAGGCTGTTTTCATTTGCAGCAATGAAAAACCAAATCTTCGCATCAGTAAAAGGGTACGCATCGCACAGTTCGCCTTTTTCACTACCTCTTGGACATGGAGGTTAAACGAAGAGTCAACGATGAACGTAACACCGAGAATAACTGCCAACGATACGCTTTGGTATGGTGGAGGGGGGCACTGAAAATCCCTTTTGAGAGGGTTAAATCGAAGAATTTTGGTTTTTGTTTCGTTGATTTGGAGGCTGTTTTCAGAACACTGGTCTCTAAAGTTGTCGATAAATGATTCACTGAACTGGGGAACGGTTTGAGACTTCTCAAAATTTTAAGAGGGTGGAAAGGTCATCTACGAATTTGAACCGTTTGTCAAAATCGGCAAGGACGAAGTTGATCACTGCCAAGAACAACAAGGCAGCGAGTTTAGTGCCTTGTGGGGCACCACACGTAAGCTCAGACCATTCGGAATCAGTATCACCCGGGTAGAGACCATATACACTCTGTAGTCGGTCGCGTAAGAAATCTATTATTAATAAGAGAATATGTCTGCAAGCTCCCATAACCTTCAAATTGTTCACTGTAGTATAATGCCGTAGCAAGTCAAAGGCTTTTTTATAGTCGGCTAGGAGGAGATCTATAGTTGTGCCTCCTTGGTCAAGCCAATCAACAATAAGGTGATACAGACGCACAAGATAAATAGTTGTACTACTACCTTTCAAGCACCCGTATTGGTATGGATCAAGAGAGCCCTGGACTTGTGACATAAGTTCACGATATATAAATGATTCCGCTAACTTAGAGAGGTTCGGAACTATCAAAATCGGGCGGAGTCGGTCGCAAGATTTCAGGTTTTTCACTTTTGGAATGACGCACACATAAGCTCTCTTCCAAACACTGGGGAACACATGTTCGCGAAAACACTGGTTAATAATAGAGCTGAGTGGCTTTGCGAGAAAGATGGAGAACTCGCGTAACAACTTGACAGGGAGTTCACCAGGGTAAGACGCACAGTTTACTTTCAGTTTCTGAAGTTCCTTAAAGACGGCATATTCAGATACTTATCTCATCAGTCCCGGTGTCAGCAATGATACTCTCAATTTCTGAGTTTGTGATTGATGGGTATGTAGTGCATATGCCGGAGAAAAAATTGTTCACTTCAGTAGCTGATGTCAGTGTGCCGTCATCTTTGAGTAGTCTCAGGTCCTTTGGCGTTGATTTCCCTGCAGGGGTTTTGACCGAGTAGTGCCATTTATGAGGGTCAGTGTGCAGTAATGGCGTTATTTTCTCTTTTACATACTGTCTTTGGGCTAGTCTGTTTAACTTCACAGTTCTGTTACGCAAACTGGCTGCAGCCGCTTGATCTCCAGCTTTGTGGAGACTACAGCGAGTTTTTATCATCTGCTTGAGTTCGCAGGTGATCCATGGTTTGTCAGTGTCACAAACTCTAATAACTTTTATTGGAAAAAAATCGTGGAACTTTTCCAACAGAAGGCTGTTCAGCTTGCTGACTTTGATATTAATGTCGGCCTCTGCATAAATGTCCTCAAAATTGTAAGTACCAATCCAGCGACCGAATTGAGCTATTGAAGACCTTGTAATGGGCCGAATTGTGGTTTTTGTTCGTTTCGGTCGTGGGATACTTGCTTGTGCTTCCCAGAAAATTATAAAATGGTCAGAATTCTGAAGAGGACCTAGAGATCGGGGAGCGTTATAAAGATCTGCCAAGTTCGTAAAGATCATGTCAAGAGTACTGCCACTTTGGTGAGTCGGAATGTTAACTACTTGTTTCATATCCAAAACGTTTGAGACCCACTGACGATTGGTCTGATTCAAATCGCCAGCAATCACAAACGCAGGGGAAGTGTACTTGTGGCGCATTCTGTCGACGAACACTTGTATGTGCTCAATAAGTTCTTTTCTGTTCCCAGCGCTTTCTGGATAGTACACTGACGCAACTATTAAGCAGGAGAATCTTCGTGACAGATGCACCGGTCTGCACTCCACCCACGCAATCTCATGGCTCGAATCATTGGCGCTACTTAACAGTTTTGATGGTAGGTCGTCACGTATATAAAGTCCTACACCACCCCCGTGACGGTCAATGCCTTGGTTACGTCGAGTGTTGAGGTAGTTTCTGTAACCTTTAATACATGCAGTCTCCCCAGTAATGATCCAATACTCACTGATAATTGCAATGGGTGCGTTATTCTGCTTAATTAACACATCCACGTCGTCCATTTTATTGTTCAAAGATCGAGCGTTACATATTAGCATATTCGGAAGTTTGTATTTTGCTGAGAATCGCTCCGGACGTAAATTTGGAGTAGGTTCTGAAGCACTGCAGCTAACATTCTCTTTAAACCAGCGACCAAGTAGGGGTGGAGTATAATGAGGAAGAGCGATACGAATTATGACTAGGTTATTTGTCCTTGTCAGCTGATCATTTGTCTTTCTTCTGCGAGAGATATGCACCGGGATTCTCATTTGGCGTTTCCCTTTTCCTCCTTGTTTTTCACGGTGGGTTAACTTATTCCAGAAGTCTGATAAGTAAGAGCCCTCTGGTGTCCCTAAGCAGAGAGCTATCCCACTGCGCACTGGTGGTTTCTTTAAGAGTCCAAATAGTCACAAGTTACAAAAGGAAGGTGTTGCCACTGATAAATACGGTGATTGAATCTTCATTAGGGCCGGTTTTTCGTATTTAATTTGCATGATGATTGCACTAAGCAAAGTCAGGAAGAGAAAGTCTTTGGTTACTTTCACTATCACAGCAGGAATCCGGATAAAAACAGCACTGGACTAGCTAAACTAAGAAGTCGGAGGCAGCTTTTTCAAAGCGCTCTCACCGCCATCTACATCAAGGAAACATCAGGGAAACCTCAGGAGCAAGAGATCACCGGGAGCAAGGGAAGCGTCGAGACCTGCTCACCTGTTCCCTGCAATTTAAGGCTATTAACCGGCAGGTACCAATACGGCGCTTCCGGCAGGGTCTCTCGCCTCTTCTGCTTGGTCCCAAGCGATCTACTCAGTCCACAGGACTTCACTAATTCAGAAGAAACATAAACATATACACATACCGATTTTAACCTTTTTCCGCGCCCGAAAACCAAACTCACAAACAAGAATGGCAACGCTGCGCGGCCAAAAATCACGCAATCAGCGCGTGCGCATCCAATAGACACACCTGGTTCCTAGAATATGGCTCTTCTTAACACGTATTCATAAAGGGCGATAATATTTGGGTGGCGTTCTTCTTTTGTTAATGCGTCAAGTATATGGATTTCTCTAGTCAGACGTTTTTCATTAGAATTGGGATCTTTATTCCTGTTGATTGCCTTGACAACCACCTTCACACGTTTAACAACCACCTTCACACGATAATCATTATTGTCGTTGTCCAGAGGCTCCGAAACTTCAGGAACCGTTCTCTGGTTCATAAGGATCACGTGTTACGTTGAGTGTGCGTAGAGGGTAGGGGACTGAAAACAGGCCAAAAAACTATTTGACTCTGATCAGTTTGAAACTTGCAGCCGTAAATCCTCTTTTTTTCCCTATCAGCTCATAACTTATATCGTCAAGTCTTTGTTTTAAGGGCAGCCCAGTGCAGAAGAAAAAATACCCCCCCTCCAAAAAAAAAAAAAATCAGACTAAGTACGGACTTAGGCAGGGGCAAACCCCGAAATCATAAATTGTCCGAGTTTCTGGGCACTATTTATTAAAGTTATTAAATAATAATTGACAAAGATGGAACAAGCCTTTTACTCAGCATGCATACACGGCAAAATGAACCTAAAGGGGATAATATTTTGAAAAAATGGGTGGGGTTGATTCGTGAAACCCAAAAATGGGTCAAAGATTACTTACCCTCGATCGGCGTGAAACTTTCAGGGTAAGTGGACTACACCATAGGCACCTTAACGAAGATAGTAAATTTTGAAAAAGGTTGTTTTAATAATCCTTAGCGCGGAAAATTCAAAATTTTTATGCTAATCTGCTTTAAAATTTCAGGCCATGAATACATTTTTCTCTATCAGCTTAAAATTCAAAAATGTCATTGCATTGATTGTTAGCGCGAAATATTCGAATTTTTACGCTGATCTGCTTTATAAATTCAGGTTAAATAGATACTTTTTCCCATAAAGTTCAAAATTTCAAAGATGTTGTCATATTGATTGTTGTGTAAAAATTTCGATTTTTTTTCTCGCATAACTGAATTAAAATATCAGGTCATGCATACGCCTCAATTAAATTTCCAGGACCAAGGCCACATCTTCATTTGCACTTTACTGAAAATAAAGCATATTTAAAAAATTTTCTCTTTTAAAACTATAATATTAAAAATCAAAAATCGCCGATACTTTCAAAAAGTAATGTAAATACGTGTATACGGTAATATAAATATACACACAGAATTAAGTAATTAATACAATTAAAGCATCGATCTACTTTCATCAGTTCTTTCCAGTAGTCTTTATTATTATTATTCTTTTCTTCTTTTATCATTTTCACAGATAATGATAATTTTATCACAGATTATCATTATTCTTTTCTTCTTTTTTTGTCGATGTCTTGACAAATAAAAAATACTCTGTTCGAAATGGCTATCATTTTCAGGAGAACTCAAATGAGACTCAAGCCTTTTAGAGGGTTTGACAGGAAGAGAGGGTAGCACTACTCTTATTTGTATACTTTGATTAGCAGCCAGGATCGAATAGGTGCGGGGCCCGATTGGATTTTTTTTTGCTGGGCCATCTCAATATATTAAATATATAAATATAATTCAGATTCATGGTATACATAAAAATGACAAACTTCACACTAATCAAATGTCAAATAATAAACTCATTAATAAATCTCATCCAGCAATGCGAACTTAAAATAAATATATTTTTACTTATTTGAATAATTTATATTTTTTCCATTATCGTCAAAAGCAATTTGCTTTATATTTCTAACAATTTGTTTTGTTCATTTTGATGGTAACCCGGGGCCCTTTCAAATGCGGAGCCCGATTGGGCTCAATCGCCCTTTTTCCGGCCCTGTTGATTAGCCTTGTGATTTTTTTATGTGTGTTTTTATTGATGCTGTGTCAAAATAAAAAATACACTGCTCGAAATACAAATCGCGTTCAGTAAAGCACAACTGACCCCTCTGGACTTTAGAAGGTTAGGGGGGGGGTAGCCCTACTCCTGTTTGTGGTAATTTATGTTCATTTTAAGATTAACTTGATTTTCCATTTTAGTTTCTGTTCGTTCTAGTATTTATTTATTCATCTATGCCAGCATTCGTTATTAGCAGTTATGTTTGATTTGATTATTTTTTTTAATTTAAGTTCGTTTTGGGTTTCATTTATTCATTGATAGTAATTTCTACTCGTTTTAAATTTTAACTATTATATAAAATGCTCGTCCTACTCGAGCAGAACTGTTTTTTCTCGTCTTAGGGGTTTTAACATGGCCCTCTACTTTTTCTTTAAAAACTTTTTGTTTGGTTAGCGTTTTTTTTTAAATTAATAGAGGAAGGCACACCGCTCTTTATTAAGCGATGCCTCTGATGAAATTAATTGTTTTCTCCAAAATCCAAGACTATAGCCTACTTCTGCATAATCAGTTCAAAACACATATTTCCAAACAATTGTGAGGGGGGGGGAGGTCTTCTCGCTACTCTTACTACGAAAGTAACGAAATAGCTTTTGCTCTGAAAACTTTGCCCGAACCCCCAAGAAAAGTTATGTCCTATTTTATTAAATTTACCACCTGAAAATTTGCCCTCCCCTACCATATTCCTGTGTACGTGCGTAAATAGTTACTTTGCATTTGCCCTCTCCTCCCCAAGTTTGCTCTCCTCTCCCCAAACATATTCTTGTCGACGTTCGTAAATAGTTACTTTGGCCATATGCGTACCAAAAATCTGTAAACTAAAATTTCACAAAACGGAACTGTAAATGCCCTTTTCCAGTTACCGCAACGTTAACCAGCCATTTATTTATTTGGAATACTGTTGCCAAAAAAAGACCACAAAACCTCTAAGCGAACCCAGAAGTTCGCAATCAAGCAAAAGACAATATTTGTTTTCCCAATACTTAGAGTCAAAGGTCTTTGAATGAACCTATGTGAATACAAGCAAGTAATTACGTCCGAATCCAGAGCTCGGTCATAATGGTTCATACAAAATTAAACCATTCGCACAGGATGGGGGATGGACTTCGAGCCCATCCCCCTAAAAGAAAATCTAAGGTTTCTACGCTTATGTGACAAAAAAAAAAAAACAGATGAAAACAAAATAGAAGTAAGACAGCAAAAATTGACAGAAGCAGCTGCTTGAGGTCCTGTCCGAAAAATGTGACTAGCCAGCGTTGCCAAAACTTTGAAATAAACTATACCAGTTTTCCGAATAAAATTGTACACAAGAGTTAAATTTGTACCATCTGAACCGCAGGATAAAAATTTTCCACAACAAGAAGAAAATTTTCGATAAACTAATACTTGAACAGGTAAGTCCGAGTTAGAAAGGAGCACGTAAAACTAAAATGTGCTGGAAAATTTGTCTTGTACCAAAATTTGTTCAAATGTACCGCATTGTGCTAGGACCTCTAAATTGTACCACAAACGGTACAATTATACCATGTTGACAACGCTGGTGCTAGCTAGTGTGCTACTACGAACTTCTAGCAATATTAAGCCACCCCAAGCCAACACATTGTCAAACAATCTTCTCAATCTCACCTAATTCAAAGCTCTTGCAATGAACATCTCCCGAGAAGACCCCAGTAGAGTTTTGAAGTTTATATCAGATGACTATCAGAATTCGTTCCGCCAAGCTTCCGATGCGTCAATCCATGTTTCTACTTCTGAATGAAAAGTTCCGTGTTTTCTTATCATAGGCAGCGCAATCGCGCTTCCTAAGTAAAGAACGATGTTGGCACAATGTATTATTTTTTTTCTTTTTCCATACCAAGGCACTTCATATCGAAGGAGTTGTCGTAGAAACTTGGAAAAGGGATCATTCGATTGGAAATTGGGACGGCTAGTGTCCTTTTTAATAGTCGAAAGTGATTGGAAGACAACTAACACCCCTTCCACGCTCACCATTTCCCCAAACACATCAGGGTCAGGGTTTTAAGTTATGCCATGGGGGCATATAAGAACGATGTTGGCACAATGTATTATTTATTATTTTTTCCTATAGACAAGGTCACTTTGTATCAAAAAAGTTCTCGTAGAAACTTCGAAAAGGGCTCATTCGATTAGAAATTGGAGTGGCTTGTGCCCTTTATAATAGTCGAAAGTGATCGGAAGGCAACTAACACCCTTTCCACGCCCACCATTTCCCCAAACACATCCAATCAAAATTTTGAGATAGCCATTTTGTTCAGCGTAGTTGATTTCCAGATAGAAATTATGTTTTTGAGGAGGCACTCCCCCAGAGCCCTCAGGGCAAGGGTTATAAGTAATGCCCTGGGGGCATATAATGTTTTTATAGGAATCGTTGTCGTAGAAATTTCAAAAAAGGCTCATTCGATTAGAAATTCAAAGGGCTAGTGCCTTTTTAATAGTCGAAAGTGATTGGAAGGCAACTAACACCCCTTCCATGCCCACCATTTCCCCAAACACATCCAATCAAAATTTTGAGATAGCCATTGTGTTCAACGCGGTTGAAAATTCTGAAAATGATACCTTTGAGCAGGACACTCCCCCCCCCCTATTCAGGGCAAAGGTTATAAGTTATGCCCTGGGGGCATATAAGGTTTTCATTGAAAGCTTTGTCGTAGAAACTTGAAAAAGGGCTCATTCGATTGGAAATTTAAAGAGTGCCATTTTTATAGTCGAAAGTGATTGGAGGGTAACTAACCCCCCTTTCACGCCCACCATTTATCCAAGCACATCCAATCAAAATTTTGAGATAGCCATTTTGTTCAACGCAGTTGTAAGTTCTGGAAATTAGGTCTTTGAGGTTGACAACCCCTCCCCCTCAGAGCCCTCAGGGCAAGGATTACAAGTTATGCCCTAGGGGCATATAAGGTTTTTATTGAAAGCTTTGTCACAAAGCTTGAAAAAGGGTGCATCCGATTGAAAATTCAAAGGGCTAGTGCCCTTTTTAAAAGTCGAAAGTGATTGGAAGACAACTAACCCCCCTCATACGCCCACCTTTTCCCCAAACACATCCTATCAAAATTTTTAGATAGCTATTTTGTTCAACGTAGTTGAAAGTTTTGGAAATTAGCTCTTTAAGGATGACAACCCCCCCACAACCCTCACGGCAAGGGTTGTAAGTTATACCCTGGGGGCATAAGGTTTTTATAGAAAGCGTTGTCGTAGAAACTTCAAAAAAGGCTTACTCGATTGGAAATTGAAATGGCTAGTGCCCTTTTTAATAGTCGAAAGTAATTGGAGGGGAACTAATCCCTCTCACGCCCACCATTTTCCCAAACACATACAATAAAAATTTGAGATACCCATATTTGTCTACTTAGTTGAAAGTTCTGGAAATTATGTCTTTGTGAATGACAACCCTCCCAACCCTCACATCCCTCAGGGCAAGGGTTGGAAATTATGTCCTGGGGGCATATGAGGTTTTTATCTTCAAAAACTTCAAAAAGGGCTCATTCAATTTGAAATTGAAACGGGTAAAGGCCTTTTTAATAGTCGAAAATGATTGAAGAGCAACTAACCCCCCTCTCACGCCCACCATTTTCCCAAACACACCCAATCAAAATTTTGAGATATTCATTTTGTTCAACGTAGTTGAAAGTTCTGAAAATTAGCTCTTTAAGGATGACGACCCCCCCCCCGCAGCCCTCAGGGTAAAGGTTGTAAGTTATACCCTGGGGGCATATAAGGTGTTTATAGAAAGCGTTGTCGTAGAAACTCAAAAAGGGCTAGTGCCCTTTTTAACTGTCAAAAGTGATTGGAAGGCTTGACATTTTTATAGTAAAGATCGATCTGGGTACAATGTATTATCATTTATTTTTTTTTTTATTGTTGTTCTTTAGACCAGGGCACTTCGTACCGAAGGAGTTGTCGTAGGAACTTTAAAAAGGGTTCATTTCATTCAAAATGAAAAAGGCTAATGCTCTTTTTTATAGTCGAAAGTGATTAGAGGTCAACTAGTCCCTCTCCCACGCCCACCCACCCATTTGAACATTATGTTTAAAAACTAAATGCTGCCTCAAGATTTAATCAACATTGACTGTGTTAATGCTAAGTCCCAATAAAACATATATGCGGGTTCCTGAGAAAGACTAAGAGTATGATTTTTAGACTTTCGGGGCTTCTTCTTTTTTTAAGGCTTAACGAAATGAAAATTGTGTGTGTTCATCCCTACTATCAGAGAAAGTAAACGGATTTTTTTTTGCGAATGGTATCTGGTTTTCCTTTGCAGGTCAACTAGATGAGGTATGAAACTAAATTAAACAGTATTATTTGTGATCAGATTTTTAAAAGTGTGTATGTTGCTAAAAATTGCCGAAAATTTTTCTCCAGCATACAAATAGCAGGCCAAACTATAAAGTCTTAAAAAAAGAAAAGATTTAAAGTATTACTTTCTTTTTCCCTATGTCATGAAAGACTATGTCAATATAGAACTAACAGAAATTAATTTAAAAAAACTTTTTCCACAAAATAAGTTTTTCAAAGAAAATTAAAGAGCTCTATTAAACCAAAAATGAAATCAAATAATCTACCCAGCGTGAAACTACCACAAATCAGTATCGATAAATAAATGAAACCCAAAACGAACAGAAATTACAATAAATAACCGAGTGAAACTCAAAACGAACAAAAATTAGCATGAATAGGGCTGAAAACCCCTATGCCTTCCCACCCAAGGACAGAACATAATTTTCATTTTACTGAAAAAATATAAATGTTTTTACTTTCATAACTTTAATAAATCAAATAATATTAACATTTTGATTACTAAATATCAGTATATGTATATTAAACTGACAATTCACAAAAACCTACTGCGTCATTGGCACTTTACTGAAAACCAATTTTAATACAAATATTTTCTTTTGTACTTAATATTGAAAATAAACATTAAAATTATAGTAAAATTTTGAACTGATGAGCTTTCAGCAATTAATATCATTATACATCAAATATTCAGTTTAATTTATTAGTTCTTTTTAGAGTTGTTCAAGACGAATAAAATTTCACTACAAACAAGAGTTTGGATACTGCCCCCTTCCTTAAACTAGGAGCGTACTGTATCATTAGTGCTTTACTGAAAACGAATTATATTACAAATAGCCCCTTTGCTAGTTCTCGCAACATCGAAAATAAAACTGAAATTGGATCGAAATAACTTCTTGAGCTAGCGTATCTTTCAACAATTATTATAATTTTAAATCGAGTATTCAGTTTCATATTATGTACACTTTCAAAGCCTGTTTAAGACGCTTATAGTTTTTAGTAAAGTGCCAACGACGCAGTAGGTTTTAGACTTTTACAGTGAGAGAAGGAGGCGACAACCAAACTTTTGTTTGAAGTGATTTTTGTTCATTTCAAGCTTGATTTGCGTATTCAATTTAAGTCTCACTCGTTTAAGATTTATTTATTCATTTATATTAATATCTATTGTATGTTTGTTTGCATTGATTGTTTATTTAATTTCTGTTCGTTTTAAGTTTCATTTATACTCCAATAGCAAAATATTTTTTTTCGTTTTAAGCTTGATTTTCATATTCAATCTAAGCAATACTCGCTATAAGATCTATTTATTCATTTATATTATTACTTGTTGTATATTTTTTCCTATGATCGTTTATCTAATTTCTGTTCGTTTTGGGTTTCATTTATTCTTTAATAGTAATTTCTGGTCGTTTTGAGTTTGAATTTTAACAGGTATTTGTATCTACAGATTTTAAATTTAAAATGGCCTTTAATTTTCTTTGAAAAACTTATTTTTCGGAAATTCTTTTTTAATTAATTCTTGTTTGTTTTTCATTGCAAAAAGTGTTAAGTTTTTAAAAATTCCTAATTTCAAAATGAAACTTTTGAAAAAAATCAAATCTTCATCAAAGTATCAAAACTGGTATCAAAGTAAGAATATCAAAGTGAAAAAAGTTTGCCCCTTTGAAATTTATACGACAACACTTCTATATGAAGTGTGCCTGGGGGAGAAAAAATAAATGGAGTGTGGGGGGATGATAACTGCCCTCCCGTCACTTTTTACTCTTAAAAAGTGAATTACAACTTTCAGTTCCCTCTATTAAGTTTATACGAGCATCCCTTCCATAACAACCATATATACCCTAAGGGCATAGCTTACAACGCCTACCCTCGGGCCCTGGGGGGCTGTGTCAACACCGGAGATTTTGTTATATGAACTTATTTTTTTACAAAATTTATATCTCAAAATTTTTGCCTGATGCATTTAGAACGTGGAGGGGGGGGGGGGAGGGATAGTTGCCCTCAAATCTCTTTTGACTCTTAAAAAGTAAACGAGAACTTTCAATTCCCAATCATGTGAACCCTCTCCGAAGTTTATACAAGCTTCCCTTCTATACAAAAACGATATATGCCCCCAGAGCATTACTTACAACGCCTGCCTCTGGGCCATGGGGGGTTGCGTCGACACAGAAGTTTTTCTTGTCTGACCTTTGAATTATTTTTAATGAAATGGCTATTTCAAAAACTTTATCGGATATGCTTGGGGGAAAAAGGGTGCGTGAGGGGGGGGGGGTAGTTGCCATCGGATATGTTTTGACTCTTAAAAAGTGAACTAGAACTTTCAATTTCCAAGATTTCTATCTGGAAATCAACTACGTAGAACAAAATGGCTATCTCAAAATTTTGATTGGATGTGTTTGGGGAAATGGTGGGCGTGGAAGGGGTGTTCGTTGCGTACAAATCACTTTTTACACTTAAAAAGGGCAATAGAACTCTCGATTTCCAATCGAATGATTCCCCTTTGAAGTTTTTACGACGACTCCTTCCATATTAAGTGCCTCCGGGAAAAAAAATAAATAAATAATAAAACAATGGAGTCGTATGGCCTTTACTATAGGCAACGCTATAGCGTTGCCTCTGAAAATCTTTCTTTATGACATCCTCTCACTCCAGACGAGGACGACCTGCTTTCCATTTAGCCTTAGACGGTTGACCGAAAAGGAAAATCTTCGGCAATCTGTCATCCTTCATCCGCACAACGTGCCCTAGCCACCTCAACCTGTCTTTCATTATAGCCCTAGAAAGTGGGATTGAACCACATTTTTCGCAAAACCTACTGTTTAAAATACGGTCAGTCAGCCAGGCACCCAGAACAATCCGTAGGTAATTTCTCTGGAAAACATCTAGCGAATCTTCATTCGCTTATCGGAGCGCCCATGCTTCAGAGCTATATTTAACCACTGTCATCACTGTACCTTCTAAGATTCTAATCTTGGTTTGCAAACTTATCTTCCCATTCTCCCAATTTTTTTTTTAACTGTGAAAAAACACCCTGAACCTTGGCTATTCTACTTTAACATCTTCACAAATTTTTCCTCGCAAAACAAAATCTTCCTTCACATCCAAGGTATCACAAACTTTTTTCATTTTCCTCTATATCTTTTTCTGCAACAGTATCTCGGTTTGGCACATTCTCAAAATGTCCTGTCCATCTTACTTTAACGGTTTCCTTGTCATAATCTGTTGCCTTATTACTATCTTTAATTGGGCCGAGTTGAGGTTAACTGCTCCTTCGCAACTTATTTACATGTCCTAAGAATATTTAACTATTATGCCGTCTAGCTGCATCTTCCAGATCCTCGCTAATTTTATCCATGGCCTCTACTTCACACCTCCTTAGTTCATGATTTAATGCTTTCTCCACTTTCTGTACATTTCTTTTGTTTTCATATGATCTATCACTCAGATAATTCTTATATAAGTCCCTTCTCCTTTCTATTAAACATAAAGCTTTTTCACTAATATTCTTAGCTGCATTTATAGCTTTCTTCCCTAAGACACCTTCAGCAACTTCACAAATTATTTTTCTGAAGTTATTCCAACCATCTTCCACATTGTCAAATTTTAAACTCTCAAGTTTAGTATTCAACTGTTCCTGGAAAGTTTCTCTGAAATCCTCATCCGGGAGTCTACCAACATCATAACTTCCCGGGAGGTAGTTATCCTTCCGAAATTTCAGCTTTAAATTGACCCTAGACACTACTAGATGGTGCATATGAGCCATTTTATGACCAAACACCGTACTGGTTATAACTAGATTGTTATGCCTACAAAATTGCATAACGTCTGCAGCCATTACTGTTTTCTTTTCCTGCATCAAATTTACCTAGGCTAGGATACCATCTATCCTTATTTCTACCAACTTGGGCGTTAACAGAATCTTTTATCTTTATGTTTGTTATGTGCGCTAAATTATGTACCATAAATCTCAAATTAAAATGCAGTTTAGTTTGTTAAAAATATTAGAGGTGAAAATTGTTTCATTTTAACGGATATTAGAGGCTACAGTACCGAATGGTTAGTAAATCTTTCTGTCATTTCTTTGATTTACAATATTAATTTGATTAAATATTAAAGAAATTAATGTCCGAGATGCAATCAACCCTTTAAAAGTATCAAAATAAAAGATACACAATTCTTATGTTGGGTGCGATGAAGCGGTAGTTTCTCTCTTAATTAGGGAAAACTGTCATCTTTCTATTAGACACATTTCTGTATGCCAACACATTTCTTATGTCTTTAACATCTTTTTGAACTAAATATTTAACTTTTTGATACATCCTTCCCATCAAAGTATATTCGATTTTAATTGTGTTCTTTACTTGACGCTCAGCACAGATACTACCGAGTAACATTGCCGAAATCTCATGAGAGGATCAACACCAGAGGCGGTTTTAGGGGGGACAGAGCACTTGCCCCGGGCGCAGAAATGTTAGAGACGCAAAATTTCAAATAAATAATGTAAAGGTTATAATCTTTTTGTGATTTTGACATTTTATTTTTATTTAAATAAAATAGAGGGTGCAGCTGGTAAATTTTTCTTAAATTTGGCCTGGAAGTTTTTGGGTGACAGAGGAGAGGGGCGCTAATCAAGATTTTGCCCCGGGCTTAAGAGAGGCTAGAACCGCCACTGACCAACAAATAGCTACTCTACTGCCTGTTGCCTCAGTTTATAGTTAATTTTAAAGTTATTGGCAGTGTTGACACTACAGGGTATATTGCAATGATGACAAAGGGGGGGGGGGAGGAGGGATATAATGGCGAGATAGAAATTGACATAAAAATTCAAAACCAATATCATATATTCCTTATTTGTATATCCAATAGTCTTCAGAGCGTTATGTTCAAATACTAACAGTTTTCTTTTCACTGTTCTTAGACAAACCTTTCAGCGCGCATGGACTGCTCGAAATGCTCAGCCTCGATGAGCCCTTTACTCTGAGCAACTCTTTAAAATAGGAAAACTGACTTATTTCGAGAGTTATTTCGAAAGTGTTTCAACAATTCCCCTTTCAAGAGTTTTTAAGTCATCGCCATCTACTTAAGAGTTAATTTACTTTACTTCTGATTGGACGGACAATAGTTAATAGTCAAGGTTTGAGAACATCTTAGTTACACATTAGCGGAGAACGAAAGATGGCGTTCCATGGACAAAAACAACTAACCTGTTTATGGACAATGCTTGCTACAATTTCTTTGGCAGCCTTTATTCGTTCTTTTTCAATCGGACCAATCGACAACTCCAATGGATTTATAAACAAAAACTCTATGGGAGACAGAGATTCAGGAATAATCTAAAAATAAATTTAATGGAATACAAATCACAAACAATCATTGAATGAAAAGAAGACAATAGCTTAAAATAATACAATGAGACCAAAGTCCAAGGTTTCCTTTAAGAAACTGGGAATGGGTCATTCTATGCGACCCGTACAATCTCTTAAAATAACATAGCTGAACGCTTTCTAACTGTGCAGCGCTCTCATGTCCCCAGATCTCTGCCCCGTAATGGAGAATCGGCATAATCTTAGATAAAAAAAACCCTCTTATGCAAAGACAAATTCTTTATTCCACTAATTTTATTCCTGAAAAGTGAAAATGTTGCAGCTTTTCCCCTATTTAACACTTCTTTAATATGAGAACTCCATCCACCATTACTTTGGAAGATATAACCAAGATACTTTATTTTTTCAACTACTTCTAAAGGTTGTCCCCAAAATACAAATATATTATCTATTTTTTCATTCCTTTTACTGAAAACAACCACTTTAGTTTTCATAACGTTCAGCTGTAACTTTTTCATTTGTAAGTATTCCTCAATTAAATCGAGTAACATCTGAAGCTCCCTTGCCAACTTCGCCACCAATGCAGTGTCATCCGCAAATAATAACACTGAAAAATTAATTTTTCCAAGACACAGCTTTGGAGCCCATTTTTCTTCCAGAAACTCCACCATATCATTCAAAAACAAACCGAACAGTCTCGGGGACATGGCACTGCCCTGCTTCACTCCTTTCTTAAGGTCAAATAGCCCGGAAAATCCCGAACCTGCAACCCTGACCATAGACTTAGTCCCAGAATACATACCAACAAATAAACGAATAAAACTTAAAGGTAGACCTACATCACTTAAACACTTTTCAAGGAGAGCTCTATCTACATTGTCGAATGCCTTTCTTAAGTCTAGAAACACAACATACAGCTTTTTTCTACCTGATCCATACTTCTCTATCAGTGCACTTAACACAAATGCTCTATCCGACGTACTATACCCTTTCCTGAAACCCCCCTGCTCCGCTTTAATTACCCCATAACCCTCCAACCATTCATTCAACCGATTGTCCAAAATCTTTTCTAAAATTTTACTAAGTGCAGGCACTAATGCTATCAACCTATAGCTATCATGATCACTAGGACTACCTTTCTTAAGTAGAGGTACTATAATCGATAATTTCCATAGGGAAGGTCATATACCACTACTTATAATTCTATTAAAAATACCCACTAAAACTAGCCAAAAAACATCAAGAAACCTCTTTAACAAAACTGCTGGTATACCATCTATTCCTGGCCCTGATCCTTCATCTCCCTTCATCTTCTTAACTACTTTCCTAACTTCATCTGAGGTTACCTCCTTCACTAACTCATAATCTTTTTCTTTCATCGGAAAACTGCGGAGCAACCCTTGAATCTTCACTATCAAGGCCACTAGAATCTTCATCTATACTCTCAAGAAAACTAGGCCAAGTATCAGCTTCAGGGATTTGTAATTGGCCTTTTCCTTGTCCATTCTCCTGCCTTATTCCTGACCAAAATTGCTTTGTATCCCCTACCATATAAGCCTTCTCTATCTCTTTCTGTTCCTCTCTAATTTTCTCTCGTTTTTTCCTCCGTTTTAGCCTATTATATTCCTTTCTCCTTTCCTTAAACCGTAAAAACAAGCTCTGCCTTTCTTCCTCTACAGAGCAAGCATTTACCAAATCTAATAACTCCTCCAACTCCTTTTTAAAAGAACAACATTCATCATCAAAAAAACTATTTTTCCTTTTCATATTTAGTTTCTCTGACACAAAAGCACACTCATAAATTACAAAACCCAAATCTTCCAATATACATTTATATAAACATATATATATATATATATATATATATATATATATATATATATATATATATATATATATATATATAGTACCGGGCCCCGGTTCTCGGCAGGTTTCTATATATAGATTCTCACTGTCGCTTGTCTTCTAATCGCAGATAATTTGAACCTTTTCTTGATGTCATGACGTCCAAATGGACCTTAAATTAGAAGTTTTTATTTTCAAAGGTATGTAAGACATTGACGACCACCTTTAGACCGTTCGAATTAAAAGAAGAGCTTACTCATAAAGGGCCGTCGATAGACTAGACGTTTGGTAGAAGTTTATATTTTCGAAGACCACACTGCCTTTCCATGACGTATAAATAACAGTTCGAATAGGGATAAACCCTTTTATTAGACAGTGAAAACAATGCTAATTCTGGATATGAAAGGATTTATACAATAAAAGGATTTATCCCTATTTAAATCGTTATTTGTACGTTGGTAGAAGTTGATATCCTACACCTTGTGGAATGTTCAAATGGAACACATTACTATATTTTCAAAGCTCAAAGAAAGGCTGGAAACCTTTAAGAACAACGAAGCCTCAATAAAAATCTGGAATGGTCTCTATTCCAATAATACGAATTCAAAGATGGGATGCAAAAACTCCGAGACAAAACTGATCAGCAACACCCATGCATGGGTGACAGTTGTCTAATGCAGTTCCCACGCCATCTATCTGAGTGCCTTGATGCAAGTAAAAAGCTGACAAAACTCAGAGGGCTTATATCGCTATTGGAAAAACTAGCAGGGTAGTCGGTGATTTAAATCCGAGAATTTCAATTGTTTAAAATACAGGCTCAGTTTTTATGCGGACCTGAAAAAAAAAGAGTAACTGGACAAACAAACAACTAGTCCGAAAATAGCATTATATGTTAAGGTGTCTGAGTTAAGTTTTCATGGATTCGGATTCGGAACTAATCGACAACGGACTATGCAACTACTTTGGTGGAAACAAACCACGATTTGCGAATTATATAATTAAGATGTTTCGTTTTGGATCTTTGTATAGATATATTAGCCCCAAATGAGTAGAACTAACGCCCCCTCACCCCGTGCCTTCTGAAGACTAGAACGTAATTTGAAATTTATTAAAAACAATCCTTATTTCAAGGTGAATGTTATTTCTCATAATATCGAAAAAACACAAATGGACGTGAATTGACAATTTAATATACATATACTGATATTTATTCCTTGAAGTTTTAATCAATTTGGATTTAATAAAATGAGAAAAGTGAAAATATTTAGAATACAATTTGTTTTCAGTAAAGTGCAAATTATGTTCTGGTCTTCAGAAGGCATGGGGGGGGGCGTCAACCCTACTCATCTTTGTTTCTGCTTGTTTTGAGTTTAATGCGATTATTTATTATAATTTCTTTTCGTTTTTGGTTTCTTTTATTTATTTATGCTGATATGTGGTAATTTTACGTTTCTAAAATTATTTGACTTTATTTCTGCTCATTTTGGTTTAACGTAGCTCTTCTTTGAAAAATTAATTTTTTGAAAAAGTTTTTAAAATTAATTTTTGTTCGTTTTTCTATTGACATAGTCTTTCTCATTGGAAAAGAAAAGATTATTTTAAATATTTTGTTGTTTTTTTTTCTCTAGGAAACCATAGTTTGGCTAACTATTTATATGTGGGAGAAAATTTTCAACAATTTTTATTGGCATACATCCTTTTGAAAATTTGGACAAACATAGCATCGTTTAATTTTGTTTTACACCTCAAGTTTTCCGAAAAATAAAACTTAATACCATCGCCAAAATATTGTATCTATGCTATTTTGACAACCTGGATGTACTTACACCTTTTGATTTAATTCAATAGCAAGAGCAGAAGAAGTATAATAGTAGCCCTGAAAGTTTCAACTTAGTTCAACTTCAAACAACATGAACTTTCCATGGAAGTTTCTACTTTATACCCTATTATAGATTATACCCTAGCAGAAGCAACAGTAGGAGCAGCAGGAGTAACATTAGTGATAGCAGAAGAAGTATTACTAGTAAGCAGTAATGACTTGACTTGACTTTATTTAACAAAAACATATACATAAATTTTATACAAAGGAGAAGAGAGGAATCTCGTAATGTCTCTTTTATCAAACAATAGGGGGAAAAAAAATACACTTCCCGCTAACATAACTTCAGAAAGAAAAGAAAATTTGATAAGAACATAACACGATTTAAATTAAACTTAAAGAAGAAATGAAAAAAGAAAAAAAAAAAAAAAAAAAAAAAAAAAACATACATAACTTAACTATCGACTCACGGAGATAGGGATGGGATTTACTTAACAATTTATAAATAAATCAATAATACAATCAATCCCCGCTACTGTAGGCTGAAAGGAGCATCTTTTTCAATTTCTTTTTATATATGTATAGTGATGGTCATTCACTTACTAATTCAAATAACTTATATTTATTCGCAATATGAGGAAGTTTATATCTTGAACTTAGTCTGGATCTCTCTATTTTAACAAACGGGAAAAGAAACTTAATCCTAGCTCTTGATAAAAGGCTATGTTTATTTTCAACCAAAAGTTTCATACTATTGAAAAAATGATCTTTATGTTGGATTTTCAAAAACCATATGCCCAAATTAAGGTGCAAAATTTGTTGTAAATCCAGAATATCAAGAAATAGAAAAGATGTTTTAATTTCAGATAATTCCTCTGTCTTCCTAGGGTGTGCTAAAAAATGGTCCAGAATTCTTATTGATTTATTTTGAACAATTTGGAGTCCTCGTAAATGTATTCAACAAATGGTATTCATATTGTGCCTTTTTGATCTAGTGTAACGTCCCCTCCATATGCTTTTCCTGGTAGTTTCAACTTAATACTTTAAGCCGTTTCTGAGATATTTCTGATACATCCTGTTGATAACCGGCATGAACATAATGTTTTTTTATATAGCCCAACATTCCCCTCAACAGACCCTGAAAGCTCCACAATTATACGACTAGCCTTAGTAATATTAGTACTAACAGCGGTAGTAGTACGACTACTAGTAGTAGTATAAACATCGTACATTTTTGTTAGCTCAACATACCCCTCAGCATGCTCTGAAAGTTCCAGCCTAATATTCTGAGCCATTCTTGATATACTGCCGATACGGCAATTTGACAGCTTGCAAACATACAGCGTGTTTGAATTTAATTTTACATACCCCCAACCCGCCGTGCAAAAAATGGGATAGCAAAGGAGCAATGCTTCTTGGCAGTTTTCAAATTTGTTGACAAAATTTTGTCTGAAAATACCATTTTATATATAAGAATAATTTTTGCTTAAAGAAAAGCTGTCAAAACACAGGTTGTGCTTCGACATGAAAAAAGAGGGGTAGCCCAGTAGCAAAGCTTCTTGGCAGTTTTCATGGCCTAGTAAAATTTGTTGGCAGATTCTGTCTGAAAATACCAGTGCTTCCACTATCCCCGAATTTTCGGGAATCTCCCCAAAAATCTAGTCTTCTCGAAAAAAAATCAGTTCCCCAAAAATCCCCTTTCACTCAAGGTTGCCCCTCCTAGTACCCTAATTTATCACTAGTGACAGTCCCCCCCACTCCCTAATAACTATCACTTTCATTTAACTTGATATAATTTATTCACTACTATCCAAAGTTTTTGTCTCAATTATTTACTACACATCATAACCAAGACATAGATCCCTGAATTACTTACCTTTCTTCCGATGCTAGCAAAAGAATAATGTTTATAAGACTATTACGGTTTATTACATCATAAAAGAATATCAAAACCTCAGTACCCCTTTTCTTTTTATAGACAAATCCGAAAAAAACATTGCAAAAAGAGCTGAATTCCATTGGAGACCATTTAGGAACCGCATCTCAAGAGCTCACAATTCTCAAAGCGGACCTTGAAAAGAAAAATCAGGAGCTTGCAAAGGCGAACAACACCACTTTTCAGGTAATTCCATTTTACTCGATATTTACTCGGTATTTTACATTTGTAATTCACATATATGCGGTAATTTACGTGTACAATTTGCATATACTCGATAATTTACATGTGTAATGGTCATACAGTTGGTGATATCCATGCATGATTTATATATACTCCGTAATCTTTCATATAAATTTGGTGTTTTTCCGGATGCTCTCAAGCGTGCTCGGATTATTGTTCGGTATAAAGGTGGACCAAGAAATGATCCAGCAACTTATCGACCAATTTCAATTTTATCAGTATTTAGTAAAATCTTTGAAAAGGCTATGCTTTGTCGTCTCCTTACTTTTATAAAATCTAAAATAAATTCTTCGTGATTTTCAATTTGGTTTCCAAATGAAGCACTACTGAACAGGCATGTATGACCCTTTTGAATTTTATACATTCTGCATTAGATTCGGGATCAATACCAGCTACTATATTCCTGGATATTCGTAAGGCAATAGATTCCTTAACCCATGAAATTCTTCTGACGAAAATGTTTCATTTTGGCATTAGGGGTAATGTATTTTCTTGGTTTCATTCTTATTTAAATGATAGGTTAATTTCTGTTGATCCACTTTTCCGTTTACCCTCACAAGTGAATTTTGACGTCCCTCAAGGATCAGTTTTAGGGCCTGTGCTATTTTTGATTTACGTAAATAATCTTTTTTATGTAGTAAAAAAGCAGAAACTTATTAATTTCTGTAAGTTTTGTCATCCTAAGCCTTTCCTTGTCCATAGTGTCAACTCTAGTTCCCCATCTTCTGATGTCTTGGTTTGTTTTGCTGATGACAGCATTCTTGGCACTTGGGGAAATTGCGAATCAGAGCTTCGATTAAATCTGGAAATTTGTTTGAGAGAGTAATTTTATGGCTTGATGCTAATTACCTTACCCTAAATTTTTCAAAGTCCAGTTGTTTTTTTTATATATTTTCGCGTGTTTCTCAGATTTATCCTCAGTTATCTGAAATTCACCAGCCAAATGGGATAATTCATAGATATAAAGATCGATATGTTCGTTTTTTGGGCATTCTTGAAGATGAAAACTTGTCTTTCAAACGTCACATTGATTTGATTAAAATGAAGATATGCAGGAGTTTCGGTATTTTAAGGAAACTAAAACACACTTTTCCTGGATCAATTTTGAAAATCCTTCATCACTGCTTGATCCAATCTTACGCTTCTTACTGTCCAATAGTATGGAGGTCAACCTTTCTTTCACTGTTAAAACCTCTTTCTAAGGTTTATAATAAAGCTAGAAACGTTATTAAGGAAACTAATCATTCAGGAGTTATCCCATTTTTTGATCTAGAGTCACTGTATATTATTTCGTATGTATGTTTTACCTTTTCTCAGATTCATGGTGACCTCCCCCATCCCCTAAGTGTTCCGCCGTCTTTTACCTGTGATCAAAACAATTATCATCTTCGCAATTCGAACAACCACATTTAAATTCCTTTTACTCCTTGTGTAAGGTCAGATTTTAATCCTTTAATGGTGAGTCATATTGTGTGAAATAAGTTGCTCGAATCAGCTCGAAAGCACCACTCATTCGGTTTGTCCAAATAAATTGTTAAAAGTTCTTTGGCGTCTTAGAAGTTATTTTATCTATTTTTTGTTCAATATATATTTATTATTATTATATTGGAGTCTATTTAATCTACTAATCTACTTAATTAATTTAGTCTATTCAATCTATTTAGTTTTGTTTTCTATAATTTTTATTTTATTTATATTTTCATTTCTTCTCCTTTTTGGTCTTCTCTCTGTGAGTAAGTGATTATTAAAAAAAAAAAATCCTTCTCTGAGTAAGTGACTCGTTTGAGAGTGTAGGAAAGGATTATCAATTTTGAAAATCCTTTTTCACTGCTTGATCCAATCTTACGTTTCTTACTGTCCAATAGCATGGATGTCAACCATTCCTTCACTGTAAAAACCACTTTCTAAGGTTCACAATAAAGCTGGAAACTTTATTAAGGAAACTGATCGTTCAGGAGTTATCCCATTACTTGATCTCGAGTCACTTTATATTCTTTCGTGTGCATGTTTTATTTTTTCTCAGCTTCATGGTGACCTCCCCCATCCCCTAAGTGTTCCGCCATCTTTTACCTCTGATCAGAATAATTATAATCTTCGCAGTACCAACAATCATATTCAAGTTCCTTTTACTCCTTGTGTAAGGTCAGATTTTAATCCTTTAATTGCGAGTTATATTGTGTGAAATAAGTTGCTCGAATCAGCTCGAAAGCACCACTCATTCGGTTTGTCCAAATAAATTGTTAAAAGTTCTTTGGCGTCTTAGAAGTTATTTTATCTATTTTTTGTTTAATATATATTTATTATTATTATATTGGAGTCTGTTTAATCTACTAATCTACTTAATTAATTTAGTCTATTCAATCTATTTAGTTTTGTTTTCTATAGTTTTTATTTTATTTATCTTTTCTTTTCTTCTCCTTTTTGCTCTTCTCTCTGTGAGTAAGTGATTATTAAAAAAAAAAATCCTTCTCTGAGTAAGTGACTCGTTTGAGAGTGTAGGAAAGGATTATCCATTTTGAAAATCCTTTTTCACTGCTTGATCCAATCTTACGTTTCTTACTGTCCAATAGCATGGATGTCAACCGTTCCTTCACTGTAAAAACCCCCTTCTAAGGTTCACAATAAAGCTGGAAACTTTATTAAGGAAACTAATCGTTCAGGAGTTATCCCATTACTTGATCTCGAGTCACTTTATATTCTTTCGTGTGCATGTTTTATTTTTTCTCAGCTACATGGTGACCTCCCCCATCCCCTAAGTGTTCCGCCATCTTTTACCTTTGATCAGAATAATTATAATCTTCGCAGTACCAACAATCAAACAGTTCGTGGTAACTGTAAGTAAGGAGCGACCCGGCTCAATGGTAACCGAAACTCTAGAAAACGGGTTTTTGATACCAATAGATACATCAAAAGAATCAGATTTTAATGCTGATTTCAAATATATAATTTTCATCAAGTTTAGTGCTACCCATCAAAAGTCACGCGCCTGAGAAAATTTGGCTGATTTTCAAAAAAAGGGGGAAAGACCCCGTAAAAGTTATAGAGCCTTAATGAAAATCCCAACATCATATTCAGCGTATCAGAGAACCTTACTGTAGTGGTTTCAAGCTCCTATCTACAAAATTGTGGAATTTTGCATTTTTTGCCAGAAGAAAGATCACGGTTGTGTGTTTATTTGTTTGTTTTTTTTGTTTGTTTTTTTCGCCAGAGGGGATCGTATCGACCCAGTGGTCCTAGAATATTGTGGTACGGCCCATTTGAACTGAGATCAAAAGTTCTAGTGCCCTTTTTAAGTGACCAAAAAAATGGAGGGCAACTAGGCCCACTCCCACGCTTATTTTTTTCCCAAAGTCACCCGATCAAAATTTTGAGATAGCCATTTTGTTCAGCATGGTCGAAAATATGATAAATATGTCTTTTATGATGACTTAAATCCCCGAAGGCCCCAGGGGGAGGGCTAAAAGTTATGAACTTTACCCACTGTTAAAATATAGTTTTGGTTATTGTAACGTATACAGCAGTTTTCAGGAGGGTTTTTTTCTGGTAATGGGAGGGACGGGTGGGTTGGGGGTTATGTTGGAGGATCTCTCCATGAAGGAATTTTTCATGGGGGAAGGGAAAGTGCCATGAAGGGGGCGCCGGACTTGCCAGCATTATTTATTGGTCATTGGGAAGTATACAGACATTTTCAGGAAGGAGTTTTTTCTGGAGGGGGAAGGGTGCTAGAGGAGGGCGTGACTCTGGAGAATCTTTCCGTTGAGGATGTTTCTTTGGGGTAAAGGACATTTCTATGAAGGGGGCGCCGGATTTCCAAGCATTATTTAAAAAACGATCAGAAATTAAATAAAAAAAAAACAAGTTTTATCAAATGAAAGTAAGAAGCAACATTAGAACTTAAAACGAACAGAAATTATAACGTATGAGAGGGGGTTCTCCCCCAAGTCAATACCTCGCTCTTTACGCTACAGTTTTTTTTAGTGCTTTCAAAAGAGCTAACTATTCTAATTAAACGGCATTTGTGATTCAGGGGTTTGTGAATAAAAATTTTTTTTTAACTTTTAACGTAAAGAGCGTGGTATTGACTAAGGGGAGAACCCCCTCATATACGTAATAACATATACGTAATAAAAAAAACAATAAAAAAACAAGCGATACGGCTCAATAGTAATCGAAACTTTTAAAAACTTTTAAAAAATTTTATGTCAATAAATGTATCAAAAGAATGTGTTTATAATGCTGATTCTAAATGTATAAATTTTATTAAGTTTAGTATTACTCATCAAAGGCTACGAGCCTGAGAAAATTTACCCGATTTTTTAAAGAGGGGGGGAAACATCCCCTGCAAGTGAATGAATTTTAATCAAAAACACACCGTCAGATTCAGCGTATCAGAAAACCCTATTACATAGGTTTCAAGCTCATAACTGCAAAAATCTGCAACTTTGTATTTTTTGCCAGAAGAAAAATATACGAATATAGAAGTTAGTTATGTAAATTAATTTGTAAAGACATCCATTTAGCAAAAGAAAAGTAAATTTTTTATGCAAATTTTGTTTACTTATTCAATGACGGTTAGCCAAAATAAAAGCTGCATTAACTAAAAACCGATCAGAAATTAAATAAAAAAACAAGTTTTTTAAACTGAAAGTAAGGAGCGACATTAAAACTTAAAACGAACAGAAATTATTCCGTATATGAAAGGGGCAGTCCCCTCCTCAACGCCTCGCTCTTTACGCTAAAGTTTGACTCTGTCTCACAACTTTATTTTTTAAAACAATAAAAAACTTTAGTGTAAAGAGCGAAGCGTTGAAGAGGGGACAGTCCCTTTCATATACGGAATAATTTCTGTTCGTTTTAAGTTTTAATGTCGCTCCTTACTTTCAGTTTAAAAAACTTGTTTTTTTATTTAATCATATTCAAGTTCCTTTTACTCCTTGTGTAAGGTCAGATTTTAATCCTTTAATTGCGAGTCATATTGTGTGATATAATTTGCTTGAATGAGCTTGAAAGCGCCACTCATTCGGTTTGTCCAAATAAATTGTTAAAAGTTCTTTGGCGTCTTAGAAGTTATTTTATCTATTTTTTGTTTAATATATATTTATTACTATTATATTGGAGTCTGTTTAATCTACTAATCTACTTAATTAATTTAGTCTATTCAATCTATTTAGTTTTGTTTTCTATAGTTTTTATTTTATTTACATTTTCTTTTCTTCTCCTTTTTGCTCTTCTCTCTGTGAGTAAGTGATTATTAAAAAAAAAAATCCTTCTCTGAGTAAGTGACTCGTTTGAGAGTGTAGGAAAGGATTATCAATTTTGAAAATCCTTTTTCACTGCTTGATCCAATCTTACGTTTCTTACTGTCCAATAGCATGGATGTCAACCATTCCTTCACTGTAAAAACCACTTTCTAAGGTTCACAATAAAGTTGGAAACCTCATTCAGGAAACTGATCCTTCAGAAGGTATCCCATTACTTGATCTCGAGTCACTGTATATTCTTTCGTTTGCATGTTTTACTTTTTCTCAACTTCATGGTGACCTCCCCCATCCCCTAAGTGTTCCGCCATCTTTTATCTCTGATCAGAATAATTATAATCTTCGCAGTACCAACAATCATATTCAAGTTCCTTTTACTCCTTGTGTAAGGTCAGATTTTAATCCTTTAATTGCGAGTTATATTGTGTGAAATAAGTTGCTCGAATCAGCTCGAAAGCGCCACTCATTCAGTTTTTTCAAAAAAATTGTTAAAAACTTTTTGACTTCTTAGAAGTCATTTTATCTCTTTTTTAATATACATTTACTATTAATATATTAGAGTCTATTTAAACTACTTAATTAATTTAGTCTGAAAGAGGGTTTACAACTAATTTGAAGTAGATTAACGCCCAAAAATGGCACGAATATTCCATGAATGCCCTGCGAATCGCACACCACAGTTTACTTAGTTTCGGTATTGGGTCCGATGATTTTTATTTTGGACCATACTGCAGTCACTTCCCTCTTAATCACAGAAATAAGGCCTTAGTAGTTTGAAGACCAACAATAATAAAAATATTTTCAATATGGCTACAGCTTCCTTGGCACCAGCATTGGGTCCTTTTTTTTTTATTTTGGACCATACTGCAGTCACTTCCCTCTCTTAATCACAGAAATAAGGCCTTAGTAGTTTGAAGACCAACCATAATAAAAATATTTTCAATATGACTACAGCTTCCTTGGCACCAGCATTGGGTCCGGTTATTTTTATTTTGGACCCACAGTAGACAGAATATAGCAGTATGATCATTCTCTATCTCTCCCATTATAAAAACCCGGACAGGGGTGCGAGTGGAAAGAAACAGGCTAAACAAGCTAAGGCAGAAAGAAGTGGGGGGAGCTTTTTGTTCACGATGACCAGAAATGATCTGCGATAAGCTTACTGCTATATTCAGAAACATGCTAAACAAGCTAAGGCAGAAAGAAGTGGGAGGAGCTTTTTGTTCACGATGACCAGAAATGATCTGCGATAAGCTTACTGTCTATAAACTGTGTTTGGACCATACTGCAGTCACTTCCCTCTCTTAATCACAGAAATAAGGCCTTAGTAATTTGAAGACCAACAATAATAAAAATATTTTCAATATGGCTACAGCTTCCTTGGCACCAGCATTGGGTCCGGTTATTTTTATTTTGGACCCACAGTAGACAGAATATAGCAGTATGATCATTCTCTATCTCTCCCATTATAAAAACCCGGACAGGGGTGCGAGTTGAAAGAAACAGGCTAAACAAGCTAAGGCAGAAAGAAGTGGGGGGAGCTTTTTGTTCACGATGACCAGAAATGATCTGCGATAAGCTTACTGGTATATTCAGAAACAGGCTAAACAAGCTAAGGCAGAAAGAAGTGGGAGGAGCTTTTTGTTCACGATGACCAGAAATGATCTGCGATAAGCTTACTGTCTATAAACTGTGTTTGGACCATACTGCAGTCACTTCCCTCTCTTAATCACAGAAATAAGGCCTTAGTAATTTGAAGACCAACAATAATAAGAATAATTTCAATATGGCTACAGCTTCCTTGGCACCAGCATTGGGTCCGGTTATTTTTATTTTGGACTATTTTGCAAGCACTTCCCTTTTTTTACACTTTTTTCACGGTTCTCACTTTTCTTTTTCTTTTTTTTGTTACATTGTTTTTTCCTAACTTTTTCTGTAATAATTGGCATTTAGTGTTTAATTTAAGGAAGGAATGATTTAAGGAAGCAATATTTCTGTAATTTTGGTTTGAGTTTGATTTTCTTTTAAGGTTAAATTTTTTTAATCTTACACTTTTTTTACACTTTTTTCACGGTTCTCACTTTTCTTTTTCTTTTTTTTTGCTACATTGTTTTTTCCTAACTTTTTTTGGAATAATTGGCATTTAGTATTTAGGCTTTCTATTCTTCATTATACTGTAAAACTGCAGATATAGCTTGATTTTATCAAAAGCGTCAAAGAAAGTTTCATAAAAATAGGAAAACAAATCCATGTTTTTTCCACCCTTTTCATAATTTGTTAAGATTTATTACTTTCATTATTATAATCTACATACAATGTTACAATGGCAAACATTTTGGTTGAAAAAACTATTTGTGACATTATTTTAATGTTTTGCCAAGCTATACCTCTATACTTTCTAAGAGAAAAGAAAAATTGAAAATCGGCTTGAATAAATGAGCAGTTCACATGTCTAAACCGGTTGACTCAACACAAGGAATTACTGGTTTTGATTATATTCTGCCAGCTAGTCAAATTCGCCTCTTTAAAATATAGTTTAAGTTTTAAAAAAGTTTTGGTTATAATAGCAGTCGAGAGAAAAGGCATGTTAAAAAGCACATTGTAGTAAGAGAAAAGTAATTGAAAGGTGAAAATATGTTGAATTAAAAGATTCGACATGCTAAAATAATCATAACAACTCCATGAATGAATTTGGTGACAGAAAAATGCAATTATTTTACAGTTAAATTTTGTTTTTTATTTTGTTATATTATCTTAACCATTTTGGAAATAGAATAAAAGCCCGCTGAGTGAAAATAGTGTTTCGGCATAAGAGTTAGACAGGTAGAATTCAATGGTGGCCATTTGGGGGTGGGTGCTCGTCCCTCTTCCACTACCTAGATTTCGATAAATAATTTTTCTCTCTCCCATCCCTTCCCCCTGTAGATTTTTTGCGAATTGGGGCTACTGACAGAATGAGGGCGTATGCCTCATGACTGTAAAAAATTATGTAGTTTGAAATCTTACATAAAATGCGTTTATTTGTAAGCCATGTGTCTATTTTTTTCTAAGAAGAATATTGATACATTTAAGTAAATTTATAAGAAAGGTGAAATTAGGACAGTACAGGAAAAGGCTAATGAATAATTAATGGGAAAATTTTAGTCGATGAGTACATTCGGGATAGGACACTAAGGGGTGTGTTTCTTGAAGCAAAAGAATGTGGTTGGTGGAAACATAAATATTCGTTCAGAGTTGGGTTTAAACTACTTTGCTTTGGTAGCCTTTCTGAAGGAAAACCCTGGTTCGCGGACCCTAGATAACTAGGTTAATTCCTGGAACTGCTTGACATACAGCTTTTTGTTTTGTGTAATAGTTTTCTATTTTTGGTGTGGCACTAATTCTGGAAAATGTTTTATAGATAGGAATTTTCCTTCTTTTTTTGCTATTTTTAAGGCATTCAAGGATAGAAGAGAACTTGATAGCTGGGGTGTGCTTGTAAATCTCTGATATTCACTAATATGAACAATTTTAAAGTGTCTTTATAGTTGTTTATTGGTTTGAATTTATTAGTTTGAATTTTTTGGGCTTTCATTCTATTTTAACTTGGTGTGGACTACGCACTGGTTTGTTAAACTGTTATGTTTCTTTTTTTTCTCGAAAAATATATTCTGTTACAAAAAAAAATGTATTTATACAAGAGGAAGAGAGGCATTTTTAAGATCTATACTTAAGTACAAAACTTATTCAAGTTCGCCAATAAATTATTTGCGACAAATCTCTAGTTGTCAGGAAAGTGGGATATACTACTATTACTACTAACAACTTACTGCACCACCCAACTGTCTGAGGCAAACACAACTACGCATGCTCCTCCTCCATCCAAATTTATTTAAAGCCTCCGAAGAAGTTCCAATTTCCCTAAAATCCTTTCTTAACCTCCTCTTACCCAATTCGGAGACGACCTGCTATGGTAATTGAAAAGACTGAAATTTTATTTTGAACTCTCGTGCACTGTTTGCGTGGAGATAGAAAAACGGTGGTTAGGTTCTGTGAAATTTCGTCTTTAACCTAGAGTTGTGCTGAATTCTGAAATAGTGATCAAAGTTCTTTTCTAGATCAAATCAGAGTAAGGACTACGCTAAGCCCTTACAATTACGACCATAATTTTAAAATGTAACGTGATTCTGGGCTAGCGGTCAGATCTGATGAAGAAATTTTGCAGAATATGGCCTGTATTGTTTTTTTTTTTTTATCTATGATTGTCTATGAGAGCTTATTCAGTGGTTGACTTCCGAACTATTTATTCCAGCATAAATTTTAATACTTGATTCATAACAAAATGGAAAAAGGAATATTAAAATGTTATATTATCTTGTGTATGATTTTCTAAATCTATTAAATAAAAAAAAAACTTTTTCAACTGAAAGTAAGGAGTAACGTTAAAACTTAAAACGAACAGAAATTATTATGTATATGAAGGGATTGCTCCTCAACACCTCACTCTTTACGCTAAAGGTTTTTAGTACTTAAAAACTGTTCGCTTTAAGTTTTAATGTTGCTCCTTACTTTCAGTTGAAAAAATTTGCTTTTTTATTTAGTTTCTGATTATTTTTTTATAGTGCCAGGAAATCTTGCTACACCTCCATGGATCAACTCCGCCTCCCCACGGATTTATTTTCTGGACAATTTAATCCTGGTAAAAATTTACCCGGATAATTACCCTTAACATCTCCACGCCTTAAATAGAGTCAGCAAAGAGAAAGCAAGAAATAAGAAGAATTACGTATAGGAATTCCGGCAGATTCCCCCAATGTAAAATTTCTCCTGAAAAATTCATTTCAGGGGAAGATTCCTCTGGAAATTTCCCTCTCCATGGAAAATCATCCCAGTGGAAAATCCCACCAGCAGGAAATTCGTCCCCTCTCCCACCCAAAAAATGTATGCATACTTCCCAATAACAAATACTATACGTAAACAATGGGCAAATTTCGTAATTTAAAGACCTTTCCCCGGGGGCTGTTGGGGTCATGATATCTTCAAAGCCATAGTTTTTCGGCCTTTCGACTATACTGAACAAAATAGCTATCTCAATTTTGTTCGGACGATTTCGAGAAAAAAAGGGGCGTGGGTGGGGGCCAAGTTGCCCTCCAATCTTTTTGATCACTTAAAAAGGGCACTAGAATTTTTAATCTCCGTTCGAATGAGTTCTCTCCCGATATTCTGGGACCACTGGGTCGATAAGATCCCTCCTGAAAAAAATAAAATAAACGCGCATCCGTGATCTTTCTTCTGGCAAAAATACAAATTTCCACATTTCACAAATTTCCACATTTCCTTTAAGGTAGAGTTCTCTGATACGCCGAATCTGATGGTGCGATTTCATTAAGATTCTATGACTTTTAGGGGGTCCTTACTTACAGTTCTTTTAAATTTAATTAATTTTGCTTATTTATTTTTACGATTCACCGTGGCAACACTGGCGAAAATATGGCACAACGTTAAAAACTTAATAATTTTGAAACAATAAAAGATATATCTTAAAAGATTGTGGTTTTCATGTATGAATAGACTAAGGAGCAAAAATATTTTATTTTGAGGTCCTTGGTACTTTATAGTGAATAAAAGCTCCCTGTTTGTGTACAAGCAAAATGATACTAATGCTGTTCTTGTTTAGATAGGCAATTATAAAAGTCTTTCTTGTTTTCGAAAAACTTTCTAGGACAGTATCAGAGAACGTTTTTAACCAACCATTTTCAAAAGATGTTAATTTTCAAAATACGTTTCGTTTCTTCTTTGTTTCAAAATCTCTTGTGTTTCTACTTCTAGGCAAGGCCGTGCCTAGGATTTTTTTTGGAGGGGGGTTTATTCGAAGATTTTTTTCCGGAGGGAGGGGGGGGTTACACAAAAAAAACTCAAAAAACACATACAAAATTTGGTTATATTCATTTTTTTACGTTTTTACGAATCAAACAAACATTTCGGGGGGAAGGGGGTTCAACCCCCCCCCCCTCTGGGTACGGCCTGGCTTCTAGGCAGTAGGAATTTTTAAGTAGAAAGCAATATACGAAAAAGAGGAGGAGGGAAAAAGGCCAGGAATGGTCTGCTTTGGATGAAAGTAAGACTGGCACTATTAAATTCTTTTGAGACTAGAAAATTGTTGTGGTTAATGCTAGTTAGTAGTATTAAGGATTGCAAATTAACCAGTTACTACAATAAACAGATGGTTTAGCACGTTACTGTTACCGACGGGCCACTATTTCACGTTCACCGTCTTACTGGTGGTTTTACAATCAGTCTTTGATAAACTACCGTCGGTCATTTGATTTTGAAACAAAGAAAAAGCAAAGCACTATTTTAAAATAGCACTATTTAAAATAGCGCTTAAATAAATGGGCCTTAAGATTGTCTTCGAATTTTTTCCATGCAAAGTTGGCCATTCCAAATCAAATCGGGTACCCAATTTTCCGTAACGATTTTGACGGATGTCAACTTCCTTAGAAGAAAAAAAAACATTTTCTCATCCGGGCAACCTTCGAATTCGAATTTCACAATCTTTCTTTTAAGATTTCTACTGGATTTTGGTCATTTTGTTGCTTTAAAGCAATGAGCAAAATTAAAAATTGCTATCATGTGAAAAAAATTAATTAAAACTTAAAAGGAAGAAAAAGAAAGTTTAATCCGAGCGTGGTAGGAAAGAAAACTTAATGGGAGAATTTAAAAGTTCTTCTCTAAAAGTGTACATGGCGATCCTTATAATTTTTCTCATTGATAAGTTGGTTGATTACTGGTCTTGCGACAAAAATTGTAATACTAAAAAAAATTTAAAAATTTTACTAAATACTAAAAAAAGACTAAAAAAAGAAAACAAAAGTAATACTAAAAATTTTATTTACAACTGGGAAATACGACAAGAATTTACTTAGGAATGGTAATTTCGAAATACATTAATGAGTAAACTTGCATTTGCTTCCATAGCGGCATCGCCTTCCGAGAAAATGAGTTATTTCTCTTATTATCTTTTTCAACCAAATCATTCGAAATCCAAACTATGGGTGTCCATTTTTTCTTATTTTCTGGCCCATTTGCAGCATCTTTAGTATCTAATTCAAGCTTCCGCTTCACCGGATAATTTTGTTTTTGTCCAATTCCTGTATCGCTTTATCTGGCAATGGTTTTAATAAGTTACTTGATGGCACAAATTTGTTTCTATCTAAGTAATCTAAACATCTAGAATTTATATCTGATTGGTCATCTGAAACCGAAACCAGCGATTTCTTTTTTGTCGGCACAGATTTGACTTGCTTAATCAATTCAACATTTTCTTTCAAGACGCAGCGTTTTTCTTGCTCCTTATAATTTGAATTGTATGACGATTTAACTGGTGACAAAAAATCTTTGATACTCGTGGGACAATCTTCAGGATTAACCGAACTTATGGCCTGTTCTTTATTGGATTCTTCACTCAATATCTTTTCTAAGTTTCTTTTTTCTGGCTTCAATTCTTCACGTAATTTCTGTTGTGACTGCTCAAATACATCTTCACCTAGCAATTTTTCAACGTTAACCAAATATACAAGGGTTTCATAAGAAATTAATTCCTCATCACCCGCCAAGAGGGTTAATTCATCAAATTCTTCAGAGATCATTATAATTTGTATTAACTAACACTTGGTAGCTCACAATGAGACTGAAAAGTTCATATATGGTTCTGTTCTTTATAAACGCGAAAAAGCCGGATGACGTCATATTTTTCTTTACTATGGAGGAGGAGTCTTAAGGTCATGCATTTTTCTATTCAAAGAGTATGACGTCATAAAATTTTTCTATTTTCGAAATAAAGTTCTGACGTCATTAGAGTTTTTCCCAGTTTATTATCTTGTTATAACAGTCGCTTTGATACTAAGAATTTCAACATTTCTTTCGGAGGAAATAGCAATCAACAATATCCTAATTTCTTAATTATTCTATATGATAAAAGTGGTAGTTTATTTTTTTTAATGCGAATTTCATCTCTGCAAAGATATAAGCGTAAGAATTAGAAAGGTCACCACTGCTCAAAAAGATAAAGTACCAAATACTAGTCTCTAATGCAGCAAGACAACGTATTATTTTAAGCAAATTTGTTCTAGACTAGTTGAGGAAAATTTTTTGGTTTATTTTCTTTATGCACTATTTTCAAATGCGTTTTTGTTTCTTTTTTGTTTCAAATCAAATCAATTGTGTTTCTACATCTAGGTGTTAAAAAAATTTATATCAAAATTCTTATAAAAGAAATAATTTGTTTCCATTTAGCAGCCGTACCCAATGCTAATAAAGGTTCGTCAAGTGCATTTTTAGAAGAAGAACTTTTAAATTTTCCATTAAAGGTTCTCTTTCCTACCGCACTCGGATTAAACATTCTTTTTCTTCCTTTTAAGTTTTAGTCATTTTTTTTCTCACGAAAGCAATTTTTAATTTTGCTCATTGCTTTAGAGCGAAAAACGGACCAAAAATCAGTAGACATCTTTTTAGGAAGATTGTGAAATTAGAATTTGAAAGTTGTTCGGATGAGAAAATATCTGTTTTTTTCTATTGGTTGAAGATGGTAGTGTAAGAAATTATGGACTTGATTTGGCTCAAATAACATCATATAGCATTTGGTCAACACTACTCACTGCTGTCTGCTTGGATGGAATTGGATAAGTCTTTTTAGGTTTTCCCCCTTAATTGCGCATGCTGTTGCTTTTTCACCTCTTATTCTAAAATTCTTTCAATTGTCCGCTATGAATTACCTAATTTGTTTTACCTTCAAACAAGGGTTTGTATCCTATTTTTCATTTTTTTTTCTCTCACCCGCCCCTGCTATTTTCACTCTTCCTCTCCCCCTTCTCTGTGTCCACCCTCCCACCTCTCTCTCTCCCTCTCGAGTATGTCTTTTGCACAAAATTATAGAATAAAACAAAGGACTTTTTAAAGAAAAGTTGGTACAAACCCTTTATATGGGCCTCTCTAAAAAGTCAAGTTTGGTTGATGCTAATGAAATAAAATAAAATAAAATAGTTTAAAAACAAATTTGGGCTATATATTTGCACATTAGGGGTGGGGGGCAAAGCATTTCATATATTAAATACGTAACCTAACCTAACCTAGGTACCTTTTTCCCCAAATGAAATAAAAAAAAAAAAAAAAAAAAAAAAAAACACATTAAATATCCTAAAACCACCCTATAAAATGTATTTCTTTACAGCAGTATCTTGAATCATCTTGTAAAACCGAGTTTTTTAACGCATCTCTCCCGTTTGACTGTAGCATCTCTTGTTGGAATTCTTTAGAGAGGCCCATATAAAGGGATTGTACCGAAAAGTTAAGAGTGAACTCAAAACGAATAGGAATTATCTTGAATATGAGCGGTACTGTTCTCCCTCTGAACGCTGATATTTTATAGTGCTTTAATGAAAGCATTCTTGAGCACACCAACTCAGTACAGTTAGTGGGCAATTGAAAGTATTTGTTAAGCCGATTGCCTTTCAAAACATCTGAAATAACAGTTTTATTGTATAAAGAAAATCTACATCAATCAGTCCTTTTATTCTTGATGCATTGTGATTTCTTTCTTCTCTTGTTCTAGAGTATCTGTTTCTGAAGTATTTGGTAAAAATCCAGCTTCAGCTTAAAGCGGGGCTGGGGGACAGTTTCCCTCATTAATAGGATAATTGGTGTTTGTTTGAGTTTTACTGTTGCTCTTTACTTAAAAAAAACTGTTCTTTTTTACAACATGGGATTAAAGCCATTGTATGAGCCCACGGTATCAAGCACAAAATTCTTCTTCTAAAGTCTTACTTTCCCTCAGACAAGATGTCTCAAATAATATAGAAAATGCTGAACGGCGGAAAAATTTTTATTGTATTAGTTTAAACCGTTTCTGAGATATTTCTGATATGTCCTGTTGGTAACCTGCATGCAGATAATATGTTTTGATTTAGCCCAACATCCCCCTCAACAGTCTCTGAAAATTCCACATTAACACCATTAGCCGATACGGCCATTCGGCAGCCTGCATACGTAAAACCCGTTTCAATTTAATTGAACATAGCCCACAATATTTGGCGAAAATGTCTCCTTAATACCCTTAGCCTTAATCGCAGTATTATTGGAAGTAGTAGTAGAGATAGTATGCATATAGTACCTTTTGGTTGGTTTAACATCCCCCATAATATGCACTGAAAGTTTCAACTTGATACTCTTAGCTGTTCCTGAGATATAGCTCTTATGGCCTTTTAATAGCCTGCATCCACATAGCGTGTTTGAATTTAGCTCACTATCCTCTCCAACATACCCTGAAAGTTTCACTGTAATACATTTAGCTTCCGAAGTAATAGCAGCAGTCGTCATACTAGTAGTTGTAACAGTAGCAGTCGTAGTATTAGTGACAGTTGTAGTAGTTGTAGTAGCAGTAGAAGTGTTAGTAGTTGTTGTAGTATGCACATTTTCCATTTTGCCTAGTTCAACATCCCCCTTACCATGTCCTGAAAGTTTCAACTTAATACTCTAGACTATTCCCGGCTACTGCCGATGTCCCCTTTAGACAACACGCCCTGAAAGTTTCAATCTAAGGCTCTAAGGTTTTCCTGAGGAACTGCTTATACATCCTTGCAACCTGAATGCAAACAGTGAGTTTTGATTTACTTTTAACACCCACCTAAATGTTCCCTAAAAGTTTTACCTAATATCCTTAACCTCAGACGAAGTGGTAGTCGTATCATTCTTAAGAGCAGCAATAGTGGTAACATGCACATAGTGTCTTTTAGTTAGCTCAACATCCCCCTCAACATACCCTTGGTCAGTTTCATCATACCCCTCGTCATTCCCTTAAAGTTTCAGCCTAATACTCTCAGTCATTCCTGAGTTACGCTCTTTTTGACAAACTGCATGCACACAAGGTCCTTTGATTTAGTTCAACACTCCCCTCAACATTTTCTGAAAGGATCACCTGAATGCCCTTTGTCATATACGACATTAAAGGTCAAACATGCCCACTTTTCTCAGTAACAAATACTATATGTAAACAATTGGCGAATTGCATACCTTACAGCCTTTGCCCTGAGGTCTGTGGGGCGAGGGGGGGTCAACAACCCCAGTGACATAGTTACTGGACCTTTCAACTATGCTCAACAAAATAGCTAGCTCAAAATTTTGATTGGATGTGTTTGGAGAATTGATGGCCGTGGGAGGGGGGCTGGTTGCCCTCCAATCACTTGTGACTCTTAAAAATGGCACTAGAACTTTCACTTGCCAATCGGATAAGCTCCTTTCGAAGTTTCTACGAGAGCTCCATATATACGAGAGGAACTGGTAAAAAAAAAAAAAATAATAATACTTATACCCACTTTACTTAGGCAGCGCTATGATTAAGACTTACACTGGCAATTAGGAACAAGTTCAGTTGCAAAGTTATAAAATAGAAAATCTTTGTTATTTCTGCACCGGTGGTGAATAATTTTGCAGCTTTTATTGAAGCAAACCTAAACCAAAGCATTTTTCAAGAACGAGTCACTATTGACCATACACGTGATATTCTATGTTGGATGAGAGTGAGAGACACAAAAAATTTGCTCCGATTTTATGAGTGTTATGACACCACGAATCGATATAATCTATTATTTCAAAACATTTGCAATTTGCATAATATAGAACCCTTGCCCCAGAGGCTGTGGTGCCATGTCATCCTTGGAAGTATATATATTGGAACTTTCCACAATTCTGAACCAAATGTCTAGTTCAAAACGTTTAGCCGGTATCATGGGGCGTTGCGGGGGTCCGGGTAGAAAAAAGAGGCACAGGAGGGGGACTGGTTACCATCCAATCAATTTCAATTCTAGAAAAGAGCCCTAAAACTTTCAATTTCGAATCGAAATGAGCCCCTCCGAAGTTTCGACGACAACACTTTCCATCCCAAGCGGCCAGGAAAATAAATATAAAATAATACATGAGAGGAACATTGTTCATTACTTGGAGCTTTGCCTCTGAATTAAATCATTGTTGATTTAACTAAATTGGGATCTCTAGCCCAGGGGTTTCACTAACCATGTCACTCCTCGAGAAAGATTTTATAAACTTTTCAACTGTTCCTACCCAAAAGGTCATCTTGAAATTTTTATTGGATCCCAAGTTTGGCTCCTGGTGGCTGAAAGGCCCTCTTATAAAGGACATAAAAAGGCCAGAACAAAATTTGCACTTTACTGAAAAAAATACAAATAAATGTGCATTGTCAGTTTAATATACAAATACTGATATTTAGTAATCAAAATGTTAATATTATTTGATTTATTAAAGTTATAAAAGTGAAAACATATGTATTTTTTCAGTAAAGTGCAGATTTTGTTCTCGCCTTGGGATGGCATAAGGGTTTTGAGCCCAACTTATGTTAATTTCTGCTCGTTTTGAGTATGACTCTGTTAATTATTGTAATTTCTGTTCGTTTTGGGTTTCATTTATTTATCAATGCTAATTTGTGGTAGTTTGACGCTTGGTAGATTATTTGATTTTATTTTTGTTAATTTTTTTTTAATGGAGTTCTTTACTTTTCTTTGAAAAACTTATTTTGTGCAAAATATTTTTTTTAAATTAATATTAAGATAAGTACATACAAAAGGCTAGGGTCAGCAAGGTATATTTCTAATTGGTTTTAATATAAAATTCAATAAATTAGATAATATACCCACATTGACATTGCTTTTTTGATGACCAGGACACCATTTGATTGTTCAACTTAAATCTAGATTCAGCTTTTGTTTTTGTTGATTAAGGTCGCGCTTCCACTGCAAGGCCCTTGCGACCTGATTCAGTTTCTCCCAAGAATGGTCGATCGCAGGATGCTGTAGAGGGTCTAATTTGATTTCAAGTTCTGAGTTTTTATGTCGTTTATAAGAGGGCCTTTCAGCCACCTGGAGCCAAACTTCGGATACAATAAAAATGTCAAGATGGCCTTTTGGGTAGGAACAGTTGAAAAGTTTATAAAATCTTTCTCGAGGAGTGACATGGTTAGTGAAACCCCTAGGCTAGAGGTCCCAATTTAGTTAAATCAACAATGATTTAATTCAGAGGCAAAGCTCCAAGTAATGAACAATGTGTCTTTTCAGGTAAAAAGAAAATAATACTTCAAATCTTTTCGTTTTTTAAGACTTTATAGTTTGGCCTGCTATTTGTATGCTGGAGAAAATTTTTCAGCAATCTTTAACAAAAATACACCCTCTTAAAACTCCGGACACAAATAGTAGTGTTTAATTTAGTTTCATACCTCCTCTAGTTGACTTGAAATGGAAAACTTAATACCATTCGCAAAAAAATCTGTTTACTTTGATAGCTTGGATACACTTACGCTATTTTGATTTGGTTAAGTTTTAAGAGCAGGAGTAGCCCCGAAAGTTTGAATATAATACCCTCAGTCGTTCTTGGGATACTGCTGAGATGCCTTATTGGGAATTAGCATTATCACAGTGCATTTTGATTTAATCTTAAGGCAAGATTTAGTTTTTAAACATAAAGGGCAAATGGGAGGGTGGGAGTGGAGGGGGGATTAGTTGCCATCCAATCACTTTCGACTATTAAAAGGGCATCAGCCCTTTCTATTTTCAGTCGAATGAGCCCTTTTCGAAGTTCCCACGACAATTCCTTCGATACGAAGTGCCCTGGTCTAAACAACAACAACAACAAAAAACAATACATTATACCCACATTGATCTTTACTATAAAAATGTCAAGCCTTCCAATCACTTTTGACTATTAAAAAGGTCACCAAGCCTTTCGATTTCCAATCGAATGAACCCTTCTAGAAATGACTACGCTTTCTACAAGCACCTTATACGCCAAAGAGGCATAAATTAAAGTTCGTACCCGTAGGTCTGGTAGGGGTGCTGTCATCATCCAGTATCAACATTCCAGAACTTTCAACTACGTTAAACAACATGATTATCTAAAACTTTTGATTGGATGTGTTTGGGGAAATGGTGGGCGTAAGAGGGGCGGTAGTCGCTTTCCAATCACTTCCAACGATTAAAAACGGCCGTAGCCCTTTCAATTTCCAATCAAATGATCCCTTTTGAAGTTTCTACGACAAAACTTTCAAGAAAAATCTTATATGCCCCAGGGGATAACTTACAACCCTTGCCCTGAGTGCTGGGGGGGGGGGTGTCATTATCAGAGACCAAATTTACAGAACTTTCCACTACGTTGAACAAAATGGCTCTCTGAAAATTTTGAGTGGATGTATTTTGAGGAGTGGTGGGCGTGAGAGGGGGATTAGTTACCCTCCAATCACTTTCGAATATTACAAAGGGAACTAGCCCTCTCAAGTTCGAATTCAATAAGCACCTTTCGAAATTTTAAGACAACTCTATCTATAAACACCTTATATACTCCCAGGGCAGAACTTACAACCTTTGCCACTGGGGCTCTCGGGGGTTAGTCATCCTTAAATTCATAATTTCCAGAACTTTCAACTATGTTGAACAAAATGGTTATCTCTAAACTTTGATTGAATGTTTTTGGGGAAATGGTGGGCATAAGAGGGGTTGAATTACTCTCCACTCACTTTCGACTATTAAAAAATGCAATTTCAATTTCCAATCAAATGAGCCCTTTTTGAAATCTCTATGACAACTTGCTATATAAACCTTATATGTCCCCAGAGCATAACTTACAACCCTTGCACTGAGGGCTCTGAGGGGGTTATCATCCTAAAAGACCTAATTTCAAGAACTTTGAGCTACGTTGAACAAAATGGATATGTCAAAATCTTGATTAGATGTGTTTGGAAAAATGGTGGGCGTGAGAGGCGCGTTAGTCGCTCTCTAATCACTTTCAACTATTAAAAAAGGCACTAGCCCTTTCAATTTTCAATTGAATGAGCCCTTGAAAGAAGTTTCTACGCTTTCAATAAAAACCTTATATGCCCTCAGAGCATAACTTACAACCCTTGCCCTGAGGGCTGTGTCTTCGTTAAAGACCTAATTTCCAAAACTTTCAACTACGTTGAATAAAATGGCTATCTAAAATCTTGATTGAATGCGTTTGGAGAAAAGATGGGCGTGAGAGGGGGGTTAGTTGCCCTCAAATGACTTTCGACTATTAAAAAGGGCCCTAGCCCTTTGAATTTTCAATCAAATAAGTCCTTTTTCAAGTTTCTACGACAAAGATTTCAATAAAAACCTTATATGCCCCCAGGGCATAGCTTATAACCCTTCCCCTGAAGACTGTGGGTGTCATGCTCAAAGGTATAATTTCCTCAACTTTCAACTGCGTGGAACATAATGGCTATCTCAAAATTTTGATTGGATATGTTAGGGGATATGGTGGGCGTGGAAGGGGTGATAGTTGCTTTCCAATCAATTTTGATTATTAAAAAGGGCACTAGCCACTTCAATTTCCAATCGAATGAGCCCTTTTTGAAGTTTCTACGACAACGCGATACATAAAAACCTTATATGCCCCCTGGGAATAATTTACAACCCTTCCCTGAAGGCTGTGGGGGGGGGGGGGGTGTAATCCTCAAAGACTTAATTTCCAGAACTAAAAACTACGTTGAATTAAATGACTATCTCAAAGTATTGATTAGATGTGTTTGGGGAAAGGGTGGGCGTGAGAGGCGGGTTAGTTGCCCTCTAATCACTTTCACTTATTAAAAAGGGCACTAGGCCTTTTAATTTCCAATCGAATGAGCCTTTTTGAAGTTTCAACGAAAACACCTTTCTATAAAAAACCTTATATGCCCCCAGGGCATAACTTACAACCCTTGCCCTAAGGTCTGTGGGGGACCGTCGCCAAAAACATAATTTCTATCTGGAAATCAACTACGCTGAACAAAATGGCTATCTCAAAATTTTGATTGAATGTGTTTCGGGAAATGGTGGGCGTGGAAGGGGTGTTAGTCGCCTTCCAATCACTTACGACTATTAAAAACGGCACAAGCTACTCCAAGTTCCAATTGGATAAGCCTTTTTCGAAGTGTCTACAACAAATTATTCCATCCGAAGTGCCCTGCTCTTAAGAAAAAAATTAATAAATAATACATTTTGCCAACATCGTTCTTATATGCCCCCAGGGCATAACTTAAAACCCTTGCCCTGAGGGTTGTGGAGGAGTGTCCTCCTCTTTAATTCATCCCCGTTTCTTGTCTCGTTCTCGAGTGTCCTCGTTCTTTACTTAGGCCTATGATTTATACAACAACTTTCTGTACGAACCTTATATGCCCCAAGGGCATAACTTACAACCCTTGCACTGAGGGCTCTGAGGGGGTTATCACCCTAAAAGACCTAATTTTCTAGAACGTTCAACTACGTTGAACAAAATGGATAACTCAAAATTTTGATTGGATGCGTTTTGGAAAATGGTGGGCTTGAGAGTGGTGTTAGTCGCTATCCAATCATTTTGAAAAATTAAAAAGACACTAGCCCTTTGAATTTTCAACTGAATGAGCATTTTTGAAGTTTCTACGACAACGCCTTCTATAACAACTTCATATGCCCCCAGGGCATAACTTACAACCCTTGCCCTGAGGGCTGTGGGGGGAGGGGTTGTTATCCTTAAAGAGTTAATTTCCAAAACTTTCAACTACGTTGAATAAAATGGCTATCTAAAAATTTTGATTAGATGTGTTTGAGGAAAATGTGGGCGTGAGAGGGGGATTAGTTGCCCTCAAATAATTTTCGACTATTAAAAGGGTACTAGCCCTTTGAATTTCAAATCAAATGAGCCCTTTTGCAAGTTTCTACGACAAAGATTTCAATAAAAACCATATATGCCCCCAGGGCATAACTTATAATCCTTGCCATGAGGGTTGTGGGGGAGTGTCCTCCTCAAAAATATATTTTCTATCTAGAAATCAAATACTCTGAACAAAATAGCTATCTCAAAATTTTGATGGGATGTGTTTAGGGGAATGATGGGCGTGGGGGGGGGGGCTAGTTACCCTCCGATTGCTTTTGACTATTAAAAAGGGCACTATCCTTTTGAATTTCCAATCAAATGAGCCTTTTTTGAAGTTTCTACGACAACGGCCTCTTTAAAAACCTTATATGCTCCCAAGGCATAACTTAAAACCCTTGCCCTGAGGGCTGTGGGGGAGTGTCCTCCTCAAAAACATATTTTCTATCTGGAAATCAACTACGCTGAACAAAATGGCTATCTCAAAATTTTGATTGGATGTGTGGGGGGGAATGAAGAGCGTGGGGGGGAGCTAGTTGCCCTCCAATCAGCGTTGACTATTATAAAAAACACTCAAACTCTCTGGGTAAATCTGAACGGGCCCCTTTTGTAGGGTCGGCGAAAACGCTGTCCATAAGAGTGGCCCAGCTCTCAGGGAAAAAAAATAATAAATAGTATAGTGTGCCAACAATAGACGATTTTTTCTCTAGGACATAACTTAAAACCCTCTTCTTAAAGGTTGTGGGGGAGTTCCCTACTCAAAAACATATTTTCTATCTGGAAATCAACCACGCTGAACAACGGCTATCTCAAAATTTTGATGGGATGTGTTTGGGGGAATTATGGGCGTGGGGGTGGCTAGTTGCCATCCAATCACTTTCGACTATTAAAAAGGGCACTAGCCACTCCAATTTCCAATTGAATGAGCCCTTTTCGAAGTTTCTACCGACAACTCCTTCAATACAAAGTGCCGGGTGGAGAAAAAAAAAACACATTGTGCCCACATCGTTCTTTACTTAACCAGCGCGATCGCGCTGCCTAATGATACTAATTTCCTTGTTTTTACGGTAAAATTGAAACATCAAGAGTTTACGCAATGCTGCTTAAAATGACCACTATCAAATGTGCATGATATTTATCTCTACTCACAATATGCAAGTTTATTTAAAAAAAAAAGAATTCTCACGAACTACCTGTCGTTTCAGCCTTATAAAGTTACACAAGACCCTTTTTGAAATAAACATCTTAAATATTAAGCAACAGAAAAACGGTATTTAATGCTGATAAATTGAAAACAATATTTTACTTGGCGTTGATAGGGCTTCGAAAACTAGCTGTTTCACGGCCAAAACCCTTACAAATTTATTTATAATACTGTCATACCTATATGCCTGAAAACACTTTCTTTGCCTAAAAAACATAAATAATAATACCAAATCATACAGACTAGTACAGTGGCTCTTAAACTGGGCGATGCAGCATTTTGGGTAGCCACAGGTATGCATAAAGGGTGCCACAGCAGCAATAAAGAAATGTCGGCAAAAAATTATTAATTCACTAAACAAAAAAAGGCACGAAGATACTTAAAGTTTAAACTTTAATCCACTGTCAAAAAGATATGTCTTCAGCAAAGTTATTCTGATTTAGCAAATAAAAGTAAAGAAATTTTCAAACGAAGTGCTTTTTCTATTCAGGCAGGGTCATTCATAACGAAGAAGAGCCGCGTTTTCAGGCTCAGTGGGTTCGAACACGGGTTGTTCTCGTCTAGTTTCAAGCTTCTAATTTTTCGTCTAGCTTCAGCGGGTTCAAAGTTTAAACCCCATGTTTGATGCACTAGATGCATTGATGCACACGGCTTGATGCACTAGACAAGAACAACCCGTGTTTGAAGACGGGTTGCTGACGGCTCAGCGGGTTCGAACACGGGTTATTCCCGTATAGTGCATTCTCGTCAAGCGTTGTGCATCAGTGCATCAAACACGGGGTTGAAAGTTCGAACCCGCTGAAACTAGACGAAAAACTAGAAACTTGAAGCTAGACGAGAACAACCCATGTTCGAACCCGCTGAGCCTGAAAACGCGGCTAGGATTTATAAAAATATATCAAACAGTTCGTGGTAACGAACTGTAAGTAAGGAGCGACCCGGCTCAATGGTAACCGAAACTGTAAACGGTATTTTGATACCAAGATATACATCAAAAGAGTCAAATTTTATTGCTGATTTCAAATATATATATAGTCCTACCTATCAAAAGTTACGCGCCCGAGAAAATTTGGCTGATTTTCGAAAAAAGAGGGAAAGACCCAAGTTATAGAACCCTAATGAAAATCACACCATCATATTCAGCGTATCAGAGAACCCTACTGCAGTGGTTTCAAGCTCCTATATACAAAAATGTGGAATTTTGTATTTTTTGCCAGAAGAAAGGTTATGGATGCGTGTTTATTTATTTGTTTGTTTTTTTCCCAGGGGTGATCTTATCGATCCAGTGGTCCTAGAATATCGTGGGAGGGCTCATTCGAACGGAAATTAAAAGTTCTTAAGTGCCCTTTTTAATTGACCAAAAAAATGGAGGGCAACTAGGCCCCCTCCCACGCTCATTTTTTTCCCAGTCACCCGATCAAACTTTTGAGATAGCCATTTTGTTGAGCATGGTCGAATATGTGATAACTATGTCTTTTAGGATGACTTAATCCCCCTAAGTCCCCGGGGGGAGGGCTGAAAGTTATGAACTTTACCCAATGTTAACATATATTATTGGTTATTGGGAAGTATGCAGACGTTTTCGGAGGGGATTTTTTCTGGTAGTGGGAGGGGAGGAGTGGGTCGGGGGTTATGTGGTAGGATCTTACCATGAAGGAAGTTTTCATGGGAGAAGGGACATTGCTATGAAGGGGGCGCCGGATTTCCCAGCATTATTTAAATAAAGATCAGAAATTATATATAAAAAAACAAGTTTTTTAACTGAAAATAAGGAGCAACATCAAAACTTATAACGACAGAAAACATTACGTATATGATTGGGTTCATCCCCTAGTCAATACCTCGCTCTTTAAGCCAAAGATTATTTAGTACTTTCATAAGAGCTATTTATTCTAATTAACGGCATTTGTGATTAAGGGGTCATTTTTAAAGAATTGGAAAAAAATTCGAACTTTAGCTTAAAGAGCAAGGTATTGACTAGGGGGCGAACCCTCTAATATACGTATTAAAAATATAAGAATATAGAGGTTCGTTACGTAAGTTAATTCGTAAGTAACGTATATTTATTACTAATAAAAACGTTCGTAAATAAAATTAAACAGGTTTCGAGAAAGCCATTTAACCAAATAAAATTAAAATTAATATTCGAATTTTTTTAATTATTCATGGACGGTGAGCCAAAATCAAAACCTGCATTAATTCAAACCCGTTCAAAATTAAATAAAATAAAAACAAGATTTTTTTAACTGAAAGTAAGGACCGACGTTTATTATTAATTCGTAAGTTATTTTGCAGGTCTATAATCTATAATGTCCAGTGCGCTTGGCCGTGCGCTACGCGAAAGGGTGAGGGTGTCTCCAATCTTATGTTTTTTTTAACACTGAAAAGCTTTAGCGTAAAGAGCGAGGTGTTGAGGAGGGGACAACCCCTTTCAGATACGGAACAATTTCTGTTCCTTTTAAATTTTAACGTCGTTCCTTACTTTCAGTTAAAAAAAACTTGTTTTTTTTTATTTAATAATACGAAAAGACAAGTGCAGCTTCACTAATAGTCAGTTTAACATTGCAAAAGCTGGAAATCCCCGTATTTTTACTGAGACACAGACTAAACCTCGCGTAAAAGATGTTGCAAGTAAAGGTTCGTCAACCGTGTTAAAGGCAACTGAGCACTAAATTGCCACTTTTTTTCTTCCTTTACAATAAATCTTTTACCTAAAAAAGATACCAAAAGCAATTCTTTAAAAGGTCTTCAACTACCCACACATTAAAAGTAAAAATAGGGAAAAAAGTTTTTGGGTGATATATCAAAAGTGAAAATAGGAGAAAAAGGATTTGGGTGATTGTACACCCAACCAAAAAATCTTAGATTTTTTAAGACTAAAATGAAACCGTGTAATAGTCATGACAAAAGATTGTATGTACTTCCTGATAATCAGAGTGAGGTGGTGGGTCTTTATGTTTGCACTGAAGGGGACACAGTCGGTAAAAGTTCTACATCAGGTATAAATATGTTATCTGTCTCACTCTTTCATTCTTAGTCATAAAATTTCAATGTTCCTGGACTGCAGTTACACTTTTTTCTTTTTTGTGCATTTGGAGGCATAAAAATATTTGTAAAGCCTTTTTTTGAATTTTCTTATATTTTTGCTCTTTTGTAAATCTTAAAAACAGTTTTCGTTAGTTATGCAATTTTCAGAAATCACTATGAATATTTAATGACCACTCAAGCACCTTTAAGGACATTAAACTATTCAGCATATATTCTTGCAAATAATTTGGTTCATGATATCACGCCTTCTCTCCTCTAAGAACCAATAGTCATTCTGCAAACGGATACTCAGAGCCAAAGCAAAAGTCTATATAAATAAAGCTTTACTTAAAACTGACTTAAACTTACTTTGCGCTTTATTGAAAACGCCTTTTAGACGTTTCTTTCTTTTATAACGTTCATAAATCCAAAATTGCCGAGTCTTCCAGGAATGAATATCAATATATATTAAACTCACAATCTACATTTCATTGGTTCTTTTCAGAGATCTTATTTATTGTGGCGATTTTCTTTATTTTGTTGATGTTGTGACAAGTAAATACCATAGCTTGAAATAAAAATTGTTTTCAGTAAAGTGCAAATAACGTTCAGATCTTTAGAGGGCATAGGGGGCGTTAGCCCTACTCCTGTATGTGGTAGCTTCTGTTCGTTGTAATTTCAGTTCCTTTTGGGTATTAAATAAAAAAACAAGTTTTTTTAACTGAGAGTAAAGAGCGAAATTAAAACTTAAAACGAACAGAAATTATTCTGTATATGAAAAGGACTGTCCCATCCTCAACGCCTCGATCTTTACGCTAAAGTTTTTTATTCTTTAAAAAAAATAAGAGTTGTGAGAAAGTCAAACTTTAGCGTAAAGAGCGAGGCGTTGAGGAGGGGACAGCCCCTTTCATATACAGAATAATTTCAGTTCGTTTTAAGGTTTTAATGTCGCTCCTTACTTTCAGTTAAAAAAACTTGTTTTTTTATTTAATTTTTGAACGTTTTTGAATAAATGCAGGTTTTGATCTTGGCTCACCGTACATGAATAATTAAAACAAAATTTTCATATTAATTTACTTTTATTTGGTTAAATGGCTTTCACGAAACTTGTTTAATTTTATTTACGAACGTTTTTATTAGTAATAAATATACGTAACTTACGAATTAACTTACGTAACGAACTTCTATATTCATATATTTTTAATAAATTTATTATGGGGTTCGCCCCCTAGCCAATACCTTGCTCTTTAAGCGAAAGTTGGAATTTTGTTCCAATTCTTTAAAAATGACCGCTTAATCACAAAGGCCATTAATTAGAATAAATAGCTCTTATGAAAGTACTAAAAAATCTTTGGCTTAAAGAGCGAGGTATTGACTACGGGGTGAACCCAATCATATATGTAATATTTTCCGTTCGTTTAAAGTTTCGATGTTGCTGCTGTTGCAGTTGAAAAACTTGTTTTTTTATATTTTAATTTCTGATCTTTTTTAAATAATGCTGGGAAGTCCGGCGTCCCCTTCATAGCAATGTCCCTTCCCCCATGAAAACTTCCTTCATGGAAAGATCCTCCCAAATAACCCCCCACCCCCCCCCCCACTACCAGGAAAAATCTCCTGTTTCATCAAATCTTAAACTTGATGAAACTTATATATTTGAAATCAGCATTAAAATCTGATTCTTTTGATGTATCTATTTGTATCAAAATACCGTTTTCTGGAGTTTCGGTTACCATTGAGACGGGTCGCTCCTTACTTACAGTTCGTTACCACGAATTGTTTGATTACTTATTTATTGATGGCGGTTACATTCGTTTTACCCTTGAATTACTATTTAACTCTATTTCTGCTCCTCTTAGGTTTATTGCAGCTCTTTACTTTTCTTCCAAAAGCTTTTTCTATGGAAAAAGTTTTTTTTTTTAATTAATATAGGAAAGTCATCAGCCTTGGAATATTTTGTTCATGTATGAAACAGAAAAGGATTCCCTTCATCCTTGGCATAAAAAAACAAAACAACGTTTGCAAAATAAATCCTCCCCTCCAAAAAATAACTTTGGCTACTGACGCCTTTGCCAGAACGGTGTGATTGTTAGATCTTCCTTCGTATACCATTTTATAGCTGAAAGAGAAATACAAGCTATATATTTAACTCATTTCCACGAAATAAAGAAATGCCAAGTCTCTATCAACCTATGTATACTGGCAGTTAAAACATACCTGACAAAGATCCTGGAATCCTTGGACTTTAAAAATATCCCACAATGAGAGAGCCAATGGTGAAGGAGCTGTTGGAGCAGATGTTGATCTTTGGATGAGAGACCTGCTCCACCTTCTAAATCCAATTCCACTGTCAGAAGACATTGTGAAACAGAATCATCTTCAATCAAAACTATACATAACATCAGGATTGTGAAACCTACAAAAGAAGGGCGATAACAGGTTGCTTCACTATTAATAATGAACGACCAATCACTGTAATCTAAAAAGGATAGGGTCTTTAGCCAATAAAAATTCGTTCCTCTTTGAAGAAGCGTTGGGTGACAAAAACATATATTCAGCGATGGTAGGTAGTCATGCCCTGTTCAAGGAAATATAAACTTTGTTTTCCCTAGAATTGATACCGTTGCGTTGTTTCAGGTTGAGGCTAATACTTCTTCATGTACCCAAACTACGAGTATATTCGTCTTTTCCTTTTCTTTTTACGTCAGTATTTTTTCTCCTTCTTTCTGTTTTTTTGTCCGTGATGTATCCAACCACCTTGCGTCTTAGGCTACCTCTCTGCTGCAGGACATTGACTATATCTTTTTTATTTTTACCTTTTTTATTGAGAAACAGTTGACAGGGTAAAGAATGATGTGTCTCCTATTTTTGTTTTTTCTCCAGCTTCATCATACAGAACGAATGATCGTAAGAAGTAGAGAGAAATCAGTCAATTGCAAACTAAAAGTTATGGCGTTCTTTTAGGGAGTGAAACCGGTTACAGGGCAACCAGCCATCCTTTGTACCACAGGAGACCCCAAAAACCAACAAGGCATCCGATCTAAAAAAAAACTGACGTGGGACGTCATCCAATATTTGTAACATTCTCAAAACTGGCGCTTTACCGAAAACACAAAACCAATCCCCAAAACCAGGTTGTTTTCTTAGGAGCAGAAAAATCTTAAGTACCCTATAGAGAATAAAAGACTAATATATTGGGCTTTCACTACTCTTTCACCAGCCATGGCATCAATGACTTATACTATACAATTATAGTTCTCTAATAACTCAAGCAAGCTCAGTATTCAGTTAAGTGCTAGTTTTTAGGGTTCTACAAATATTGGGAAATATTACAAGTCAGTGTATTTGGGCTAGTTCTGCAGAAGCATCTTGTGCAAACTGCAAAGCAACAATTTTAGTTTTTTTTTAAAGTTTCAACTTCGCTTTCTACTTCCACGAGAAAAAATATTTTAATTAGTTTTGCTCTTTTTAAATTTTCTTTAAATATGCACTATATAAGCTTCAAAGTGATCTTTATCCAACTTAGGCTACAAAAATAAAGAAATAAACATGAGTTTTGTTAGAATAGGGCATTAAATATAAGTTTTCCTTCCCACCTCTCTTAAACTTTCTCATGAGCTTTGTGCAACTCCGTTGCACAAATAAAGAGTTCGAGGGATATGTTTTTACCGGTAATTAATAAATAAAAGTTCAAACAGGGATCAAATCCTTTTCATAGACAGTGATTTTCACAAACAGTGAAAAAATTTCACAAAAAATACTAGATATCTAGAAATATCTAGTATTTTTGTGAAATTATATCATTGTTTCTGTTTGTGAAAATCACTGTCTATTAAAAGGATTTGATCCCTGTTTGAACTTTTATTTATTTATTGCCATTGAAAGGCAGTGTGGTCTCCGAAATTATCAATGTTACCGGTATTTTTGACACTTTGCAAATAAAAAAAATTATTGTCATCAATGTAAAAATTGGTTAATTACATTTTCTTTTCATTAGGCATCCCAAAACATGTTTTATAGTTTTTGCTTATGAAGGGGGGTGGAAGGGAGAGTATTGAACTGGGGAAATGGTAAACCTTCAGTTAAGGGTTTTAGACCATGAAAATTACAATGGCAGGTTTACTGGTGCTATAGATAGTTACAGGCCTATTTTGGTGCTTTATGATACACTAACACAATATTATAAGCGGCACAATGTTAATGGCAGCACAATGTGGATAGCACCACGAATTTATAAGCAGCACATACTGTGTACATGAGAGGGATGTCCAACTGACCTTTTAGTCAGTTGAACATCCCTCTCGTCATGCCCTGGAAGTTTCAACTTAATGCTCTAAGCTGTTTCTAAGATATTGCTTATACGCCCTTTTGACAACTTGTATGCACATAGTGTGTTTTACCTTAGTTCAACTTCCCCCTCATCATTTCCCGAAATTTCCACCTTAATAACCTTAGTCTTACTCGTAGCCACAATAGAAGTAGCAATTGTAGTAGCGTGCACAAATTGTCTTTTCGTATATTGATCATTCCCCGAAAGTTCCAACTTAATACCATAAGCCACTCCTGAGATACGCCCTTTTGGCAACCTGTAGGCACAGAGTGTTTTTGATTTAGTTCAATTTCTTAAGATTTTCACCATAATATCCTCAGCCTTAGAAGCAGTCACAATAAAACCAGCAGGTACAGGCAGTATTAGTAGTGGTAATAGTAGGAGTAGTATCAATGGTAGTAGCATGTACATATTGCCTTTTGGCCAATTGTTCATCCCCCTAATAATTTCCTGAAAGTTCTAACTACTACTGCTACTACTACTACCCCTTCTACTACTAAGGGTGTTAAGTTCAAACTTTGATAGAGCATTGAGGTGATGTTGAACTAAATCAAAACACTATGTACATGCAGGCTGTATAAAGGGAGTATCGGCAATATCTCAGAAACGGCTTAGGGTATTAAGTTGAAACTTTCAGGGTATGTTGGGAGGGATGCTGAACAAACCTACAAACCCTATAAACATACTTCTACTGCTTTTACTGCTATCACTACTACTACCATTATTACTACTACAACTACTACTGCTACAACTGCTGCAATTATGGCTTCGACCGTGACTACTTGTGGCTGCAACTACTGGTAACTGCGACTGCTGCTACGTCCGATTGTGATTAAGAATACTTGTGACTGCAACAATTTACTATTATGTCTATCTAAAATTCTGACTGCAACTACTTACGACTGTGACTGAAACTACTTGCGTCTCAGACTACTTGTGACTGCTGCTACTGCAATTGCCACTGTGACTACGATTGCTACTTCTACTGCTGCTACTACTACATCTATTGAACTAAATCAAAATCAAAGAGTTTAAGGGCATCCTGGTTGTCAAAATGACATAAATACAACATCTCATTATAAAAAAAAAAACAAAAAAAAAAAAAACAGGGTATTCAGTTCAAAATTCCAGGGAAAGTTGAGAGGGACGTAAAACAAAATCTATAGACACTATGTGCACCTAAATTGTCAAAAGGGTGCCTATGAAACATCCCAGGAGCAGATAAGGGTTTCCGGTTAGAACTTTCAGAGTGTGTTGTTGGGAATGTTCAACTCGATCAAAAGAGAATATTTACATCCAAGGTTGTCAAAAAAAAATGTGTCTACGATATCAAAGAAACAGTACAGTTCACTTAGTCAAAACTTTTAGAGCATGCTGAGGGTAATACGCAACATAATTAAAACATAATAGGTGAACCCAGGCTGCCAAAACGGTATATCTGCACCATCTTAAGAATGATTAAGGGTATAAACTGAAACTTTTAGAGTATGTTGAGGGGGATATTGTAATGAAGCAGAAGAAGCCATGTGCATCCAGATGATCAATGTGCATCCAGCGTATCTGAGATATCTCAGGAATGGCCAAGGGTGTTAAGTTAAGGCTTTCTGTACATATTGAAAGGGATGTTGAACTAAATCAATTGACACAACGTACATTCAAGGTTGTCAAAAGGGTTTATCTGCAATTCCTCAAGAACCCCCAAGAGAATAAAGTTGAAACTTTCAGGGCATTTTGAGGGGGGAGGGGTCAGTTAGTATTTGTTCATACTCGGGGTTGTAGAATGATGGTTGTCAGAAAGGTTTGAGCCACATACAAGCCCAAAAATTGTGTGAATTTTCAATCCATTTATTTAAATAGTATCCCACGCACCCATCCATCCAAAGTTCTATACCACAACTATTATTAAAACTAGTTGCAAAATTTTGTCTGCATTATACAATGCAAGCCAAAATTTTGATTCTTAATGAGAAAAACCGAAAAAACGATTCACAAATATTCCTTTTATTAACCAATAATAAAACATCTCAATTAAAAACGAATAAAAATTAATTTTAGAACATTTTTTCTGCAAAAGAAGTTTTCAAAGAAATTTAAGAGCTGTATTAAACCCAAGACAGTGTAAAATGATTTTTAGAAAACCTCTTTTTTTCACAAATAATAATAGAATTTTTATATTTCAGCTTCACGTCTGGAAGTCTTTATCAACGATCATAAAAAAAACTAAACTAATTTAGAAAAAAAAAACACATAATAAAAGGAGAATACAAAATAAAAACAAAGAATATAAACTTGCATCTTAATAATGTCCAACCACAGGAATAGATACAGAAATAATATTCAATTTAGTAGAAATAACTAATAAATACAGAAACTACTTCAAGCTTAGAAATAATTTTTTTTTCTTCAATTGACAGGCTTAATGATGAAAGGAGCTTTGATTCCACTTTTAGAAAATCTTTATGTAGGTTATATAGAAATATTAACTGTAATTAAATCAATATGTTTATATTAAATAATTTTAGGGAATATATATGGATTATATTTGGGTTATTTAGAACTATGGGGAATCATACATTTAAGGCTTCTTGAAAAATTTAAATCACTGAGGGGAGAATTATCTATATAATCGAAAAAGGAACAGAGAATAAGTTATCATTTTCATATATTTGGATCAACTGAGATAATAACGAATTAATTTTTCAACATATCAAAAACCGAGGAACAATAAATATTACTTATCTTTTATGTGAAATCATCCTATTTAATTTAAAACGGGAGCAATTATCTTTTTACTTGACAAGGCACTAAAATCAACATCATCAAAATATATAAATAATGAACTCATCTTCATTAAAGATAATATTTTATTTGGGAATGGGTATTCTGAAAAGATGATGTCTCAAACTACAAAAAAATTAAACGAATCCATTCTAATAGAAGATGACTTATATCATATAAAAACTACACACCTTTGCCATTTGTTCCTATTTCATCCCCAAAATTACCCTTGTTTTTGTGAAAAATTTCATGTGGGGAGAAAGAAAATTTAGAAAATAGACTATAGCAGCACAAAAATTCCACAGATTCTTCTTTAAAATGCAATAAAAAACCAGAAACTTTTGATTCAGCAGTCATGAAAAATTTGTTTGACTTTTTGCATCATAGGATACTGTTTGATTAAACAAAAATAATTGATAATTGTGTTTGGCTTTTACCAAGTCTTAGGGAAATAACAGAATTTTAAGAAGTTATCTATGAGGTATTTAGTGTGCAAGACGTAAGTTACCACTGGGTAATTTACCTGGTAATGGTAAGTTTTAGGTCAAACTTACTGGTAAGTTTCATAAGTGGTAAGTTTAAGTTTCTGGTGAGGAAAGATGTTCTCAGTTGAAACAAATCCACCCCTAAGAGAGCTATCACTTCACTAAAACCTATAGTAAAAAAATTTTATTCATCAGATTCAATGCATGAGTCATACCCCTTTGAGCTTATGCTGATATTCCTCTGTTGGTTTACCTCTTTGTCATTTCCTGCTTAAATGAAATAAAAATAAAAAAAAGAGGGATACACAATGAGTCAATCAATCTAAATAAATAAGACATTCATAGCAGAGGTCAATTTAATTTGGTAACTTTTTGATTGGCTATCTTTAACTATAGAATAAATAATCAGTGAATTGTATATCCGGCTATAATGCGGGTAGTAAGGCCTATCAATAAAAAATATTCCTGTCCAATCTCTTCTAATCTACCATTACGATGGTGACACAACAGCAACTAGTGCCCAAACATAAATCTTTCCCATCATCCCACTAGATTCTGAATTATTTCTGAATGAAGTGTTGTTATAAGATTTCCACAAAATCAAACTGAATCTTTTCTTTGGAATTTTGGTTTTCAAATGGATACTTGTTCTGGCTTTTGCCAATGTTTTGACATTTTATCTTATATTACGATCTTAGCCAAGTGTGCCTCAATGTCTTCAGTTGTTTTCTATGCTCTCTATCCGATTTCCCTGAAAATCTATGTGTCTCCCTGAAAAAAAAAATTGGTTTCCCAAATCCCCAAAAATCACTCAATCGCAGTGCAACCTCAATCACAGGACTGGTGGGATGCTTAATTTTTTCTGCAAGTTTTGATGATGTTGGGGGTTCATTGAATTTAATTTACCTTTTCTGAATTTGATTGTATCCCTTCAAAAATAGTTCCTTGTGGGTAGCTTTCAACTTCTATGGGACTAGTACTATGTGGAATTAATAGGATAGCACTTGAACAAAATATGTTATAGTTTAAAGACAATTTTTTAACTCTCCAAATCATGCAGAATCATTCAAACACACGTGAAAGCAATTTGGTTTCTTTTAACAAGGATTTTCACTGCTGGTTTGAAGTCCCAAAAGCCGCAAATTTTCTGGTTTTGGCTTCTGTGATTTTAAAATTCTATGAACTTTAGTCGTTTGCAAAAAATATTTATTAGCAACCAATCAGAAAATTCACTACATCAGTCTTGGCGTTATGTCAATCAAATATTCATTGGTTTGAATGTTGAATGGGCCTGGGTCCACAGAGGTCACGGGCAGCTTTAGTTGGTAACTCGGCAATCTTAGTCAAGTAACAAAACCCAAGAAACATGGCTTTGTATAGACTATTTAATTTGAAAGTGTAAATATTCTAAGTAGTCAACACAACTAAAATTGGTGCCAGGTTTTCTTAAGATGTAACTATGTGACGGGCTTTAAGTGCACAGATTCAAGCAAAATGAAAAAAGGCAACCTGTTTCTGCTACATATTTGAAACTAAGTCAAGGTTTGAAGGTGTCTATTTTGAATGATTCCAGGACCTACATGATTGTCAGTGTAAAAATATTTGAAGTATATTTGTACAATTTGCACAACAAAAAATTTCGCGATTGCTTATAATTTAGCTTAGATTTTTTATCATGAGTTCTGACGTTAGTCGGACGTGCCATGGGATAAATTAAACTGTTCCTTTTAGACATTGTCATCTGTAGCCCGAGAAATGCCACAAAAGCAAGATCCTGTCAACAAAGAGTGGCTATATAAAGAAATAATTGTTAATGGTAATCACGTTACCAAGGCTTTCTGCAAGCATTGTGGTTGTTCATTGGTCAAAAATTCTTGTTGCCAAAAGCATCACCTTGCACTATGTGAAAAGGAACCAATTGACATCTGTGAATATTATGATGTACAGAAATCATCCATCCATAAGAAATTTGCTGCTACAACAAAGATGCGCATAAAGAACGAGGTGCGTGAAAGAGGCAACAGTGCAGAATCTGAAGATGTCAGCACTGATTCCAACAGTTCTTACAAAGGTGGCTCTAATCAAGTTCCAGTACTTTCAAACGCTTTGACTGGAACATCATTGCTTCCCAGTACTTCTGGGTCTTCTGTTCCAACTACCCTTGTTTGTTCAAGTTCCCTCCCTCTTCTTTATGTAACCAAAGTGGCTCAGCAACCAAAACTTAAATGTATCCAAAAAGTGACCACAGAACAGCAGGAAGCCTGCAAAAAAGCTTGGGGCCGTGCATTTTATGCATGCAATATACCATTTGCTGTAGTCAAAAATGAATATTTTGCAGAGGTGATAAGAGCTACAAATCCAGCTGTGAAGGAAATTTTGGATCACAAAGTGTGAGTCAAGTACCTGGATGAATACTTTGCTGAAAGCGCACTTGGCATTAAACTGGAAATTCAGAACTGCAAAACAGCCAAAACTCTTTGTTCTGATGGATGGAGAAATATTAGATTGGAACCCATTGTTAACCATGTCCTTGTCACTGACAAAGCCCTCTTTCTTTAATTAGTAGAAACTGGCGACAAGCAGCACACTGTGCAGTTTGTAGCTGATCAACAGGAACAACTTGCTAAATTTTGGTGCCCTGCTATGTTTGGAGACAGGAATGCAATGATAGGGGTTGATGCCATTTGCCTTAATAATACTAGTGTAAATAAACTTGCTACCTTGTTATTGAAGCAATAATACCCCCACCTTCAAACCATTGGGTGCATCCTCACATTTTGAATCTACTTCTCCAAGATACTATGAAAAGCTTAGACCAGAGTGTCAATAATATCTTTGAAGTCATCACATTTGTCAGGTCTCACCACATGACTCAAGATGTCCTTAATGAAAAGCAGGTTACACTTGTTGGCAAAAATATAAGCCCAGAACTACCTACCAAATCTTGTTGGGGATCTATCTACCAATCTATGCACTTCATGAAAGAGTTGTGGGAACCTTTACAGTCTATGTCAATTGATAGAAAGTGTGATATAAATGAGGGTATTCAGGATATCAGAAAGGTGCTTTTGATGATGTGAAAATGGATCAATTAACAGCCTGTCTGAAATTCTTGAAGCCAATTTCAATTGGCTACCACTTCTTTGAAGGAGAAGAAGCTCTTACTTTGTGTGTCTTCCTGTATTTCAATTTGCTACAGTAGCATTTCCAGGAGACTGTACTGTTTTTGCCAGTCTCAAAGGCAGAGGAAAGGATAATCCACAAATGCCTAGAAAAAAGGGGGATATATGTATATGATCCCACCCTGGCTGCAGCTACTCAACTTGATCTCCTCTTTGGTGCAAACTGACTGAGATAGGATGAGTTTATGGATGCAGTAAGTTGAATCAATGAGCTTGCTAAATTTTTCTACCAATTTTGGAAGGATGGTGATTCATTTAACCAAAGGTCTGAAGGTGACTTTGTTGGGGTCTTGAACACAGAACACAGTACTTTGTTTGAGACTGTAAACACTGTCAAATTGGCAGCTTGTTGGTGGGCTGTTTTTTTTTTTTTTGGTTTGCAAAGTTGGTGCTTACAGGAGTGGCTGTAAAAATCTCAACAATCTGTTTATTTTAGCATCCTGCAACAGACACTGGTCAGGTTATGAACCAGTACAGACCCACCATAGGAACCACAACAAGTATGAAACAGCAAACAAAACTCTAATGGTCTGTTGGTCACTCAATAGCAAAAAAAAGCTTCAAAAATACCTAGAAATTGACATGAAAGGCAGGAAGGGATGTTCATGCTGCCATCATGTCTTTCTATTAATAATTCACTGTCACATGATAGTGGAGATGTTCTGGTGGAAGACAATCTGCCAGACATAGTGTTTAGAAGATGTACCAGATGAGGAGGAGGAGTAGCAGTTGTAGCAGCTCTAGCATATCTTGTATTATCTCTTATAAAGAATTACCTAAAGTGAAATTTTACATAATTTTTCCTCTGTGTAAATGAAGTAGGAAATAACAAATAAAATGATGCAAAAGTAATATTTTTTCTTATCAATCTGTCAGAGAAGAGAGAATATTTTCTTTTAAATTCATGAGTGTTGAGAACTTACCACTTATGTGGTAAAACTTACCAGCAAATCTTACACACTAGGGGGAATTAATATCAATGGAGATGAAGGGGAATATAGAATGAATCTAATTTATAACAGTTTTGTTGAAAGATAAGTCAAAATCTCAAACAATTCAAATAAGGACTTTCCACACAATCAGCCCAAAACAAACTTGAACTTTACAAATACATATCAAAATGATATGTGAAACTTTGCAAAGAGTCAACATGCTTCTGATAGATTAGCAAACAAAAATATTCATGCCAGTGATAAAACACAATAAAGGTTCCATGGTTTGCATTTAATTATAAAAATTTTAATTTTAAAAAATTTAATAGAGTCAAACAAAAAATATCCCATCATAAGCAAGATTACTCAGAACAAATAAATGTGGATTGAAAGTTTAATATATACTAATATTCATTCCTGAATATCTATTAAATTCTGAAAGGTATTTTGTTTTTAGCAAAGTGCAAATTATATTCTGGTCTTTAGAAGGCACAGGGGGTGTTAGCCCTACTCCTTTTTATGGTGGCCTCTGCTCGTTTTGAGTTTGACTTGGCTATTTATTGTAATTTCTGTTCATTTTGTCTTTTATTTAATTATTGATAGTGAATTATGGTAGGTTTATGCTTGAAAAAATATTTGAATTTATTTCTGCTTATCTTTGGTTTAAAGTAGCCTTTTACTTTTCTTTGAAAAACGTCTTTTAAATTAATTGGAAGAAATATCAGCAGCTAGTCATATGGAATCTTCCTGAAGCTATACAAGCCACTTGTGAGATCAATCCTAAACTTTAGAACCTGGCATACAGTCTCTTTTATAAAAGTGATGAAAAACTGGTTAAAGCTATAGAGTGGAAGAACACCAAATGTAGTTCTGGACTAGGTGAAAAACCATATAATCAAAGGCTACATACCCTAAAGCTGTCATTGTTGCCTTTCTACCATGGTTACAGCAAAATGCTACTAACATATAAGTATACCAGCCAAGCCAAAAGCAAGCTGTTTGTTTAGTTTACCAATCAAAGACAAACATGAGGTCAATCAAAGAAGCTTCACAAGCCATAAGTCAATCAGAGAATCAGACAAGTTTTTTTCTAGCAAAAGAGTGGTACATGATTTGAGCAGTTCATGTAAAGATATCATTTCTTTGGTGTCATCTGAGGTTTTGAAAATAAGACTCAACAAAAAATGGGGTGGCAAACTCTCAATATATAAAGTGGATAGCCCAATACTAATTTCCTAGGACTAAAAATAATTTATATTAGAAGATATGTCACTGAACTGTAAACACATTGATATCCTTTCTTTTTTTTTACTTGTATATTGCATATAAACAATCACCACTATTAACAACAGAACCAAACAGTCCTTTCACCTCCTTGGGGTAAACCTGCCACTGACTCAAAAGTTTGTTTGCTCTGGGGCCTACCAGTATAGATGCCACTTTTTCTGCTCCTGGTCCTTGTTTAACCCTTGCTTGAATAACTTCAGGGTTTGATGTTGAATTTTCTGATTGCTTAGGGAGTTCTGAAGTGGAGCAACATGGTTGGGAAAGAAGTGGTAGTCTTGTCTGTGGTTAGTAGTTTGTTGTAAAATTTTCTGCAAGTTATGCTCCCAGGTTCTCTGGTTGAGGTTGATCAGGAGAAGGCTTAAAGTGGTAATTTTCAGGGTGTATGGCGTCAAACCACTGGACCATTTCATGGAGTTGCTTATCTACCTTGAACTGTGGAGAGGCCAATGGGTAAATTTGCAGTTATATACAATATGATTTAGCTAAGATGAAAGTGAATACATCACATTTCTGGGAGAAATTCCATTCTGAGCCCTTAATAGGCCCCAAATGGAAAAGGTATCAAGCATGGGCACCCATATGGGGGGAGCTCCAGCCCCCCCCCCAGCTGATTGATTCTGCCTTATATTTTTTTTAGATTTCTATTAGGTCTTTAAAGCATAATGAAAGTGAAAGCTTTAATTAAAGCTTTCTCCACTTTCTGTAAAGAAAGTGGAGAAAACAATAAAACATGAACAACGGAGGTGTGAAGAGGAGGCCACGGATCAAATTGCTAAGGATTTGGAAGATGCAGCTAGACAGCATAATAGTAAAATATTGTACTGGCCTGTTAATGAATTGAGAGGGAGTAGTCAATCTGGACTTGGCCCAAAAGATATAGATTAAAATGAAAAAGTTTGTGATACCTTGGATGTGAAGGAAGATCTGTTTTAAAAGGATTAAAAAATAATAAGGCTCCAGATACTGATAGGGTGGTAAATGAGTTTCTTAAATATGGTGGCTCTGAGGTTGGAACTAAGTTATTGAAGATTATGAATATGATTTTTGAAAAAGGGGAAATACCTAACAATTTTTGGAGAACCTTAATTAAGCCACTTTATAAGAAAGGTGATAAAAGTGAGTGTGGTAATTATTGAGGCATTAGTCTGGTCTCTGCAGGTAGTAAATTACTTAGTAATATGATACTTTTTAGACTGAGAGATGCTGTAGACAAAGTTTTAAGAGAAGAACAGTGCTTTTTTAGAAAATATAGAGAATGTGTTGTCAAACCAAACCCAAGTGCTGGGTAGGCCTATACCATAGAGGTACACATATTTTGAATTATATCTGGCTAACAGATGACAAATGTTCTTCTGATGGTACCAAGATACCTCCTTGCATTTGCAAGTATCTGATATAACTTCAGCTGGGAGCCTACCCTGAGTCTAAGGTCACAGCTCTCCTCACTTGGTGTCAGCGTAGAGTGGCTGATTGGTCTGAGATTGAGCAATAAGTACTATTGGTTAGAGTTGCTTGGGCCAAGATGGAGCACCTTGCATTTTCAACATTATAGTCTAGCAGCCACTTTTTTGACCAGTGTGCTAGGCTATCCAGGTCTTCCTGCAGGGAGGCTCTTGCTTCAGCAAAATTGGCTGCCAAGAGTCCAAATTCCCCTGTAAGCCTAGGGTCATCAGCATAAAAGATTACTTCTTGCATAATCAGGGAAATTTCTAATATAAGCATCAAACAGACTAGGACAAAGCTAAGTGTCCTAGAAAACTCTAATCTTCATATGCTGAGGATTGGAACAAACTAATGAGACATCAGAGGTATAAACAACTACAGCCTGTATTCTGTACATCAGGAAGCCCACAGCCCAATCAATGACTTCTTCATTTAATTGACAGCATTATAAGCTTCAGTCTCTAATATAGATCCTTCTCAAATGCCTTAGCCTGATCAAGGAAGAAAACTTTTTTGGCATGCTGACCAATGGTCTTTGTAGTGCAGGCAACCATCTCCTGATTTTCTGCCTTTATGTGCAATGTGTGGTTGGGTGCAAATCATCCAATACTTCCCATGTTTTTCCTCCAGATTTCTCTAGGCACCAATTTAGAGCTGGGTTGATCCTGGCTGAGCTTACAGTTACATTGCTGACCCTTGTTCTAAACTAAATAACAAGCAATTCCAGGACTCAAACCCTTGCCCATATAAGCTTAGGCAAAGTCTAGGGTGCTAACCACTCAGCTAGGAGAAGTTATTCTTGGAAAAAGTCAACTAGGCCTAGGCCTATATATTTGGAAAAACTGTAAAAAAAAACAACAGTCAAGTAGGCTAGTGAAGTCACCTATGTCAACTATGTAATCTTGTATATATTTACCCAGAATTTACCTGCTTTCCTGACTAAACTAGCCTACTTTCTTTAAAACAATTGACAGAAGTTTTTGGGGGGAAATGGGCCTTATTGTTCACCCTATTTCTTTCAGTCCAGTAGCTTTAAACTAGATATACTAAATCAAATCAGCTAGGCTAATAGTATGTTAAATATAGATAGGATTAACAATCATAAATAAAAGAAAATGCTACCTTTTGGGGATCAGCTAGTTTCACTAGGGCCTTCTTCTTCTTCTATTTAACAGCAGGCGGGCTTTTCAGTAACACTATTTAGCCCTTTTCCTTTTGCTTCACTCTGTGGGCTACAGAGCTACTGGCTGGATTGCCTCATATTTATTAGATATATTCAGATATCTTTCAGCAGATCTTTCGACTCTAGGAGTTCAAATATAAGGTGATAGATGTCGAATTCTATACTCTGTGTGCAGGTATAGTTGGCTAGGCTCTTGGCTGATAGTGGGATTTTGTGGTGTTTGAAGTATTTTAACAGTTTAGAAAGCAAGGTATGTTGTGCAGACGTCAGCATATTACATTCAAATAGGCAATGGTCAATTGTTTCATTATTCATATTACAATGCCTGCAAAGAGGGGACAGGGGAATTGAACCACTTGAATTAGAAAGCTTATATGAGAATGCAAGGAAATTTAGTCCATTTGTTCCAGAACGAATTCTATGATAAATTTTAGAAAGATACTTATTGGGAAAGGGGGAAAGGATAGGATTAATCTTATTAAAATTAATATCTGATAGCCTCCATCGGTAAATATCTCTAATTGGGATTGGTCTCCCACTTGGCTGGTCAATATTTATAGCATTTTTTGCTATTTCATCAACCTGATGATTACCACTTATGCCAGAGTGGCTAGGAATGTACTGAAAGTAAGTTTTTATGCCACTTGAAGCAAGATTATCAATAATACTGAGACAATGATAAGTGTCAATGTCCAACTTATATTGAGGAGCTGAGGCCAGCAACTCAAGGCTTGATAAAGAGTCAGAATAGATGATAATATAATTCGAATTTTCAATCAAAGATTGGTTTTGCTTAAGGTGTTCTAATGCCATGATTATGGCATTTAACTCAACAGACATTATAGATAAATTATTAAATAATCTCTCGCCCATTGCAATTTTCAGGTGAGGAAGGAAAACACCACTTGCAACCTTCTCATTCATTCTTGACCCATCAACAAATATTTGGAAGTGATTTTTATAGGTAATTGTATTAAGTTCTGCAAATTGTTTCTGGACAAAAGCAATGGGGGTTAACTCTTTATTCCAGTTTGAAAATTCAGTATTTATTATGGGAAATGACCAATTCCATGGAGGGGATTGGGGGAAAGTAGGTGCAATAGACTTTGCTGGTACAGGGAACTTCTTTTGAATATTGGCATACTCATCCGCAATACCTCTATACATGGCTGGATTTCTTAACCAATTATGTAATGTGTGTGAGTTATTTGATTCAATTTTTGTAAGATGTTTTATCAAGAGAAAGCTACGTCTCTCCCTTATTGTTGTTAATCCACTCTCCATAAGCAGAAACTTGGTGCTTGTGGGTTTCCTAAGACCAAATATGAGACGTATTATATCATTTTGTGTTGTTTCCATTTTTTGCATCTGGGTCTTTGCACATGCACCATAGACAATGAGCCCATAGTCAATATGGGGTCTTATATGTGATTTATAAAACTGGAGTAAGGTTTTCTCCTTACAACCCCAGGGTGTGGAAAGAAGTCTTTTTAGTATATTTGCTTTTCTATAACATTTTTTTATTGTGTTTGAAATGTGGAGGTGGAAATTAAGTTTTTGGTCAAGCATGAGACTTAGGTAATTAATATTATTATCTTCTGGAATAGTTGTTTTATTTAGAGTTAGTTTTGCATTAACATGGTTTCGCTTCCTGTGAAATTGGATTATTTTTGACTTGGTGGGTGCAATGGGTAAATCTGAATGTTGAGAGAATTTTTCAAACTGGAAAAGGGACTTTTGCAGATTTGACTGTGCTATCTGAAAGGTGTTGCCAGATGACCATAGCACCAGATCATCAGCATATTGTAGATTCGTGTGGGGTAGGTTCATGTCCCAGAGATATAGGGCAAATAGGAGGCAACTGAGGACTGCTCCCTGAGGTAGGCCTTTGGATATTGTCTTTCGGGGTGAAGAGGCTGAACCGACACAAACAATGAAACTTCGCACTTCTATGAAGGATTTAATAAAAGATACTAGCTTAGGAGGTACTCCAAGGTTTGCAAGTTTATTTAAAAGGATTTGGTGGTTCACATTGTCATATGCTCCTTCAAAATCAAGGAAAGCTGCCACTAGGATATTATTTTTGGAGAAAGATTCATTTATTGCATTTGTTAGCAAAATGAAAGCATCTGTTGAGGAGTGGTATTTCCTGAATCCAGTTTGAGTGTGTGGGATCATGTTATTTTTCTCAACAAACCAGAGGAGTCTGTGATAAATCATTTTCTCCATTATTTTCCCCATCACAGGTGTAATCATTATGGGCCTATAAGACTCAGGGTTATCTTTTGGTTTATTTTTCTTTAGGATTGGTAGGAGGGACGAACATTTCCATATATTGGGGAACCTAGAGGATGCCCAAGCGTGATTATAACAATTTAGCAGTTCTTGTTTGTATGAAGGTGTGAGATTCTTTATCCATGTAGGGTGTATATTGTCAGAGCTGCTGCTAGTTTTGGACCTAATATGATGTATTGCATTATTCAATTCCTGGATTGAAAATGGATTAGTTATGTACTCGGATCCTGGGCGTGGTTGGTAACTAGGGTTCATAGGAATTGTGAACAGATTGCTTTGATTGTTTGATGTTAGCTTATTAACAAAAAGAGTTGCAAATAGGTTAGCCTTTTCAATATCATTGTCATAATGGGTATTATTATGTATAAGCTCATACAGGAGTGGGTTGGTAGAAGTCTTTTTCCCACATATGTGGCTTATGACTTTATTTATAATTGGCTCATGCGTTTCTCTGGAGAGATTATTTGCAAAATTATTCCAGTATTTATATTTAGCATCTATTATAGTCCTTTTTAGATTAGATTCTGCTTGTAATTTTTTTAAATATGTAGTAGGTGTTGGTTTTTTATGAATGTTGGTTTTTTTTTTATGGCCTATTAGAGATTGAACTGCCTTTTTTCAATGAAGTAAAAGAAGAATTCTTGACAGCAATGCCAAACCCATGCGGCTAGCGAAGCCGGATATTCAATCAATTCATAGTTAGCCTTTCAACTAATCTATGAATTTTTTGTCTTATTATTTTAGTAGCCCTTATTTCTAAAAGTTAGTGTTATTTTAAAGTGCTGCATTTTGATATTAGAAAACTCTCTAAAGCTATGTATTTTTAAATCAAACGGCTTGTTGTACTACCAAATAAGACCTAGCTTATACTTTATTGAGAGATGACCTGATATGTATTATAATGATATTTATTTATAATATTGATTGTAAAAGGTGACTGTGGAGATTGTGAGACTGTGATGGGTGCCACCTCCGTGCATAAAGGATAGTTTTATTTCTTAGAATTTATAAATGTCGCTCTTTACTTACGTGTTCTTTACTCTTTACTTGCATGAGAGAAAAACTTTCTTTATTTAATTGCTTTAAAAACTTATTTTCTTTATTTTTAAACGGTGGGAGGTACATTAAAATATTTGATTTGTAGCTAGTGTTTTACATTGTTCCATCAGAAGGCTTCAAATAATTGTTGATCCTTCTTTTGAAGGAGTCAATAGATAAGATTTTCGGACAATGTCCTCAGGAAGATCGTTCCAAATTGAATTACAACGTCGAATTACTTTGTTGTACTTTGTTTTCGTCCTGCGAAACTTAAGATCATTGGACGAAACTTTGTGGCTTCGGCTCTGTCTTGGTGGCTTGAAAATGGGAGAGAACAATTCGAGACAGCTCTAGAGATGGATGTGAATTTATGTACTTATAGAAAACACCCACTTATGCTACGTTAAACCTTACGCTAACTGACCGAAGAGATTTGTGGGGAACAAATAAACTTGCCCCATTAACCTCTTCTGGATCTTTCGAAGTTGTGCCACCAACGGTTATGGAGAGATTCTCGCCCGATCGATGTGGGTTTCCCGAAAGAGATCTGTGAAGAAGTGGATTCCGAGAAGACGAAGCTTGTTGACTCTCTTTATAAATTTGTTCATGAAGATGATAAAATTTGCTCGTGAAGATGATAGCAAACCATATTTTAACCGTCATCTTCAATCTAGACTTTACAATACAGTAGCCCTCCCTCATATCTTGGACTTTGCCCTGTTCTGGAAAATCTTCAGAAAATCAGACCAATCAAGAATCCGTTCGTTGTTTTTCCGTTTTGCAAAATATTTATTACATGTACCAGCTTGGCACAGAAATACAGGAATAATTCCAAATTATAAAAACCTTTGCTAGCTATTTCTGAGGATATTGCAAAACATGATAAAGAAAAATCAGCTGGTCATGAATTAAACCCACTCCTAGTGCAACTCAAAACGAACAGAAATTAACATGAGTTAAAACCCCTATGCCTTTTTAAGGCCAGAACATAACTTGCACTTCACTGAAAAATATAAATGTTTTTACTTTTATAACTTTAATAAATCAAATAATATTAACATTTTGATTACTAAATATATGTATATTAAACTGACAATGCACACTCAGTTGAATTTTTTTCAGTAAAGTGCAAATTATGTTCTGGCCTTAGGAAGCCATAGGGGTTTTGAGCCCTACGTATGTTAATTTCTGCTCGTTTTGAGTTTGACTCGGTTAATTATTGTAATTTCTGTTCGTTTTGGGTTTCATTTATTTATCGATCCTGATTTGTGGTAGCTTCACGCTTGGTACATTATTTTATTTTTTTGCTCATTTTGGTTTAATGGAGTTCTTTACTTTTCTTTGAAAAACTTATTCTGTGGAAAAAGTTTTTTTTAATTAATTTCTGTTCGTTTTATATTGACATAGTCTTTTCAGGGAAAAAGAAAATAATATTTTCGTTTTCTTAAAGACTTTATAGTTTGGCCAGCTGTTTGTATGCTGGAGAAAGATTTTCAGCAATTTTTAGCAACATACACCCTTTTAAAAATCTGGACACAAATAGTAGTGTTTAATTTAGTTTCATGCTTGCTCTAGTTGACCTGAAATAGAAAATTTGATACCATTCGCAAAAAAATCTGTTTACTTTCTTTGATAGCTTGGATACACTTACGCTATTTTGATTTGGTTAAATTTTAAGAGCAGAAGTAGCCCAGAAAGTTTGAACATAAAACCCTGAGTACTGCTTGGGATATTGCTGAGATGCGTTATTGGGAATTAGCATTAACACAGTGTATTTTTATTTAATCTTAAGGCAACATTTAGTTTTTAAACATAACGGGCGAATTGGAGGGTGGGCGTGGGAGGCGGATTAGTTGTCCTCCAATCACCTTCGACTATTAAAAAGGGCATTAGCCCTTTCTATTTTCAATCGAATGAGCCCTTTTGGAAGTTCCTACGCTAACTCCTTCGATACGAAGTGCCCTGGTCTAAACAAACAAAAAAGAAATAATAATAAAACATTGTACCGACGTCGATCTTTACTATAAAAATGTCAAGCCTTTCAATCACTTTCGACTATCAAAAAGGGCACTAGCCCTTTCAATTTCCAATAGAATGAGCCCTTTTTCAGTTTCTACGACAAAGCTTTCTGTAAACAGCTTATATGCCCCCAGGGAATAACTAACAACCCTTGCACTGAGGGCTGTGATGGGGTTGTCATCCTCAAAGACCTAAATTCCACAACTTTCAACTACGTTAAACAAAACAGCTATCTCAAAATTTTGATTGGTTGTGTTTGGGGAAATGGTGGGCGTGAGAGGTGCGTTAGTTGCTCTCCGATCACTTTCAACTATTAAAAAAGGCATTAGCCCTTTCAATTTCCAATCGAATGATCGCTTTGGAAGTTTCTACGACAACGCTTTCAGTAAAAACCTTATATGCCCCCAGGGCATAACTTACAACCCTTGCCCCGAGGGCGGGGGGGGGGTAGTTGTCATCCTCAAAGACCTAATTTCCAGAACTTTTAACTACGTTGAACAAAATTGGTATCT